>NC_136761.1:28302200-28582200 GCF_936440315.1 Barbus barbus | reverse complement strand
TGTTGTATAGATCAATTATGAAACGTTTTTCTGAAACATTTTAGCTGGATGTTCTTCTAAGATGGTTCAGAGAACATTCAAAAGTAAAGTTCCCATAATGTTTGAAAAATAATAAAAATTTATATTTTATTGTCTTTTACGTTCACATAACAAAAAAAAAATAAAATGTTTTAAATATTTATAAATAATGTTTTTAATAAGTTAATGAGTCGTTCGTAAAGCGTTGTTACACGATGTTCTAAAACACAGCGCTCAAGTTCAAAGTAAAAAAAAAGATAAAAATACGCATCTCTAGACTGCATTTCCCATTTATAAACGCGAAACACATGCTGTGTGAACGGCTGAAGGCAGTATTTATCGAAGCAGCTCTCAGGGTTTGGAAGAGAGCCTGCGTTTACTAAACAGTGATTCCTTTATAATGTTTTTCCACACATAAAGAGTGAAACGTTCCACGGAGAAGCACGCACGCGTTGTGAAGTATATCTGAAAGAAAAGCTCCAGTCCAAAGAAAGCAGGCTCTCCGGCAGCAGGGCGATTCAAGAGGCATGAGCCAAATATTCCCTTTACTTTAGCATTGACCACAATGAGAACATTTTTTGACATCACATGTAACTTGCATCATTACAGTTTTTTACAATCACTTTGCTACTATTTTCAGAACCTCGATGTCATTTTTCACAACTCTAGACACAAAACTCACAACCAATGATCAAAATGCACATTTTTCAAAACTCTAACCCTTTTCTCAATTGCTTGGATACAATACACATAAAACTTAGATCATTTGTTCATTCAACAGAAATCACCTGTTCAATATGACGCAATTTAACATCAAAGTACTATTATTTCAAAAGGCAATTCACACATTACATTTCAAACGAGTGTCTATTCATTTCCTTACAATAATCTAACTATCAATTGATACAACTGCTCAAAATGATAAGTAACTGTTGCATTACTCTTAATGCATAGTTGTATGGAAACAGACAAACAATCCTCCATGTTTAAATCATGAAAGTTTCAAGATACTGTAACGAGATTCATTGTCACCAATTAGCGTGGAGCATGAACCAATTAGACTACAATATCCATGGATGTAGCCTAATATTTTATCATAATGCTTCATCAGACACTGTCTCTATGGTCCCAAATATTGTACCACCTTTTCAGACTATTTACAGTATTGACAGTACTGCACTGTCAATGACAACGACTGGGGCGGCTACAATGATACAACCAAACCTCAGAAGGTCAACCGTGGCCTCAATAATCAGAACTTTCCGCAATGAAAACCGGTAAGTTATCAGCATGCACTAAACATTATGCTACTCTCAATTGTCAAATGACTGCATACCAATGTGTATCACAGAATAGGTGATGTGACCAAGTGTCTTCTTACTCTAATGTTCCCTGTAGAATTGTGACCAGGCCAAATAGTGGAGGCAGAGGCTAAGAATAACTGACCAACAAGAGCAGGCTGTGGTCGATTTGGTTCGGGCCAGAAATGATATTCGCCTTACAGAAATTCGCCAGCATATCTTGGACAATGAAGACATGTTCAACAATTTGGGATCCATAAGTTTGCCGACTATTGCACGCATACTGAAAAGGCACCAGCTATCTATAAAACAACTATACCGTGTGGCTTTCGAAAGAAATGCAGACAGAGTGAAGCAAACGAGGACTGAGTATGTTCAGGTAAGTTCAGTTTCAAGATGGCTGTTGTAAAAACATTCCCAAAAATTCTACATTGTACAGTAATCTCTAAATCTCTTTCCAAAATGTATTTTTAGAGGGTGATGGAGCTGGATGCTGATGACGACCATCACAAATTCATATATTTGGATGAGGCAGGTTTTAATCTGGCCAAGACAAGGAGGAGAGGTCTGAATTTCATTGGCCAGCGGGCAACCATCCAAGTACCTGGACAACGTGGGGCCAACATTACCATGTGTGCGGCTATATCAGAAGATGGTGTGGTGGGACGCAGACCTCATACTGGACCATATAATGCAGCTCTCCTTGTCACCTTTCTTGATGAGCTCGATCAGGTTTGTAGAGCTGAAGGTGTGACCTATGTCATTGTGTGGGACAATGTCAGGTTCCATCATGCTCATGTGGTGCAAGCATGGTTTCAGGCCCATGCACAATTTACCACCCTGTATTTACCCCCATACTCTCCCTTCCTTAACCCGATTGAGGAATTGTTCTCCGCATGGAGATGGAAGGTTCATGATAGGCACCCTCATGAACAAGTCCCTCTTCTCCAGGCCATGGATGACGCCTGCAATGACATCACAGCAGACCAGTGTCAGGCCTGGATTGGCCATGCCCGAAGGTTTTTTCCAAGATGTTTGGCTAATGAAAACATCCATTGTGATGTAGATGAGAACCTGTGGCCAAATCCACAACACAGAGTTGATGACAATGTAGAAGTACAGTAATCACTCCTGTTTAGTTTCTTACAGTACAAGCAAGTTGAGGAACACTGCATTTGATGTTTTACAGTACTGTCTTTTCTTTTCGATTTCATAGCTAATTACTGTATTTTGCTTTGATTCAAATAAACCTATGTTGTGATTGTACTGTAGTGTTTTGCATCAATATATTACAAACTTTGTTCAATGATTCCACTGTGTCTGTAGTATTCTCTCTACTACTGCAGTACTTTTACAGAGATTTACTGTACATGTAGTACCATAATGAAACCTGTATCACCTATTCTCTTCTACAATATTTAATGATTGTACGAACAATGACATAGTGAAACTATCGGTTGCTTGTGTGTGGCTGATCTATAGTTATGTTTCAATGGTATTTCATTGTAAATTTGTTTTTTGAACCAATGATAGTGCAAGATTTCTTTAAAGATGTGAATGCACAATGCAATGTTTTGAACATTAGACAGCCTGTGTTACAAGTGATAACCGTTTTGTGTCTAGAGTTGGGAAAAATGACATCAAGGTTCTGAAAATAGTAGCAAAGTGATTGTAAAAAACTGTAATAAAACTAAATTAGAAAAAAAAACATAATAATATACGAAAAATATGAAAACAAAAACTACGAAAACAATAGAAAATAAAACATACAATGAACAAAAATACAACAGGAATATACAACAGAAAATAAAAATATGCTGAAGAGACAACAAAAACACAATAAAGAACAAAAAATACGATGAAAATAAAAATCGAATAAAAATATGAAAATAAAACCAAACAATAAAAATAAAACAAATTTTATAAAAAATATGATTAAAAATAAATAAAAAATACAATAGGAATATACAATAGAAAATATGCTGACAGTACAATAAAAAATATACAATACACATTAAAGTACAAAAATATGATGAAAATAAAACAAACAAACACACACACACACACATACACATATATATATATATATATATATATAAAATGAATTATGCATTCAAACACATCATCCAAAGAATCAAAACAATAAGCTGAGAAAAGAGTTTATAATTACAAAATATTTAGATGGAAAATGTTTTAATGTGTTGTGCTTTTTAAACTGCATTTCACAAAATTATTTTTCATGCATTGTGTGATTTTCTATTCATCCAATTAGATGCACATCCATTTTATTCCTCAGACACAAAGAGTCTCGAGCTCATTAAATGTCTTGTTTATCTTAGAAATATGTCACATTACTAAAGTAAAATAAGTTCTGTATGTTGTTTGCTTTTGACTGAAGTTCTTTTGTCATTCAGATGCCAGATTTCAGATCAAAAAAGCTGAAATTTAAGACCCACCTCAGCGTCTGATAAAGCCGGATCCTGACACAGAGACCGAGATTGAGTTTTCTTCATGAAAAGGCCTGTGTGAGCGAGAGACATGCAGACAGAACAGGAGAGAGAGGGACTTTTATTAGGATACTGTCATGTGAATCTCTGTAAAGCTGGCTGCATGAGCCGTGGAGTTCACTGAGTGTTTCCAGCTGCTGTTTCTCAGGTTGGGCTCCAGAACTGTGATGAAGGCTTTGGACCGCAGTGTGTGGCCTCAAACAAAAGCAGCCGAACCCAGAGAGAAGAACCGCTCAAATACCCCCAATATTAAACGCCCAGTGTTTTTCTGCCTTCATCTGCTGACCTCCTGAAATACAGGAAACCTCATGAAGAATGAGATACTGAATATGACAGCAGCTCAGAATCACGCGGTTCATCCGTCGGCCAGTCAATATAAAACAACCCGTTTACTTCCATTATGTGACTTATTTCCACGTCAAAAATGGAGCGCTTCAAATAATAATCTTCCATAATATAATGGCATTATTGTGCATTATTTAAACCAGGAACGTGTTTTAAAGTGAACAGAGTTCTGGTGTTATGTTGATGGTTCAGGTAACGCTACAAATGCAAAAAAAATAATAAAAAATTTCTGATGTAATATTTTTGTCATTTTCCAGTACAAATATATATATTTTTTTAAATCAAGACAGATTTAGCTTACTTGACAAACGAAAATGACTTAATATATTAAGTCTTGTTTTTTGGGGGGGAAAACCCAAAGTTTATCCTTAAAACAAGAAAAAAAATGTGAAATCTGTCAGTGCAGTAAGAAAAATAAACTTAATTCAAAGGGAAAACAAGATTATTTTTTTGACCTCATTGGCAAATATTTATTTTTGCTTTAAACCATTCATTTTGATACATTTTTTAGAAAACAAGACTACTTTTAATAATAAACAATAAAAATATACATTTAAATTACAATACTTAATTACAAAATCTTTGTACATAAACAATGTTAATGATTATTATTATTATTTTTTAATGCTGTTCATTTATTTATTTTTTACTTTTTTTTTTTTTTATTTTATTTTTTATGCAACCATAAAAATAGTAGCTGGCATCTTCAGTCCTCTGAATCTTTGAATCTTTCATATTGATGCAATTGATGCATAAAATCAATACCTCATAGATTAAAAGCCTATTTCTTTTTCATGCTGAATCCTTGTTAATATTTTTTTTCTTGTTTTAATCATAAATTATGATACATAAAAAAGACTACATTATATAATAAGCTATAAAAATATACAATTATATATATACACTCACCTAAAGGATTATTAGGAACACCTGTTCAATTTCTCATTAATGCAATTATCCAATCAACCAATCACATGGCAGTTGCTTCAATGCATTTAGGGGTGTGGTCCTGGTCAAGACAATCTCCTGAACTCCAAACTGAATGTCAGAATGGGAAAGAAAGGTGATTTAAGCAATTCTGAGCGTGGCATGGTTGTTGGTGCCAGACGGGCCGGTCTGAGTATTTCACAATCTGCTCAGTTACTGGGATTTTCACGCACAACCATTTCTATGGTTTACAAAGAATGGTGTGAAAAGGGAAAAACATCCAGTATGCGGCAGTCCTGTGGGCGAAAATGCCTTGTTGATGCTAGAGGTCAGAGGAGAATGGGCCGACTGATTCAAGCTGATAGAAGAGCAACTTTGACTGAAATAACCACTCGTTACAACCGAGGTATGCAGCAAAGCATTTGTGAAGCCACAACACGCACAACCTTGAGGCGGATGGGCTACAACAGCAGAAGACCCCACCGGGTACCACTCATCTCCACTACAAATAGGAAAAAGAGGCTACAATTTGCACGAGCTCACCAAAATTGGACGGTTGAAGACTGGAAAAATGTTGCCTGGTCTGATGAGTCTCGATTTCTGTTGAGACATTCAGATGGTAGAGTCAGAATTTGGCGTAAACAGAATGAGAACATGGATCCATCATGCCTTGTTACCACTGTGCAGGCTGGTGGTGGTGGTGTAATGGTGTGGGGGATGTTTTCTTGGCACACTTTAGGCCCCTTAGTGCCAATTGGGCATCGTTTAAATGCCACGGCCTACCTGAGCATTGTTTCTGACCATGTCCATCCCTTTATGACCACCATGTACCCATCCTCTGATGGCTACTTCCAGCAGGATAATGCACCATGTCACAAAGCTCGAATCATTTCAAACTGGTTTCTTGAACATGACAATGAGTTCACTACTAAAATGGCCCCCACAGTCACCAGATCTCAACCCAATAGAGCATCTTTGGGATGTGGTGGAACGGGAGCTTCGTGCCCTGGATGTGCATCCCACAAATCTCCATCAACTGCAAGATGCTATCCTATCAATATGGGCCAACATTTCTAAAGAATGCTTTCAGCACCTTGTTGAATCAATGCCACGTAGAATTAAGGCAGTTCTGAAGGCGAAAGGGGGTCAAACACAGTATTAGTATGGTGTTCCTAATAATCCTTTAGGTGAGTGTATATATTATATGTGTGTGTGTGTGTGTGTGTGTGTGCATTGTCTCCAACACATCCAAAGAAAGAAAATGATAAAAAAGTTTATAATTACAAAATCTTTATACATAAATGACTTTAATGCTTAATATTTTTATTTTTATTTTTAATGTTGAGATTTAATTTTAAAAGTAGTAGCTGGCATCTTCAGTCCTCTGAATAATTATCTATCTTTCATATTGATGCAATTGATGCATCAAATCAATACCTCATAGATAAAAATATTCTTGCTAATGTTTTTTCTTGTTTTATCCATAATTGTTGATGCATTTTGCATTGCAGTGAATGTATCTTGATTTAAGAATATTTAGATATTTGTACTGGAAAACAAGACAGAAATACTGCGGAAAATTAGCCATTTTTTGCAGTGTAAAGACAACCGCAGCAGATTTGACACATATACTGCAGTAAAAAAGTCTTGTTTTTGGAGGGAAATGGTCATTTGTGTGTTCCTGAAACCAAATTTAGCCGTTCTGAGAGTATTTGCGTGAAAGGAAGAGCGTCCTCGGGTCAGACGCTGCCAGCCGAGTGTTTCCCTGCTCCGCTCTGGATGGAAATTATTATTAAGTCATGTTTGGCATTTTAATGGCTGTGTGACATCAACAGTGACCAAAGAAAACACTCGAAGTTGAGAAAAGAATTATAGCGTATTATTATAACCTTCCTTTCTGGAACTGCTGATTATAAATTGGACTTACATGAATTAAGGCATGTAATGACAACAAAGCTGAACCCACAAGACAGAACAAAGCAGGCGGCCTGTTTTTCTTTGCCTTTTTTATCGGGGCTGAAATGTGAGTTTTGTTTTTAAAGTGTGTGGGAGAAGAGATCTCTGAAGGACGGGTTGAACTAAAGGCGTAAAAGGTGACGAGGAGGGTGAAACGTCTGGGAGAGTGTTGAATTCTGGGACAGGTTGAGCAACATCTGACCACAGTTTTTACATCCCTGTACACAAAAGATTCTTTATAGTGGAAAATGTTATTAAAATGTTCTTCACACTTAGAATGTGAATAGAATTAAATGATACTTTTAAAGAAATAGTTGACACAAAAATGAAAACGTGCTCCCCTCAGTTCATCTGAGATCAGGATGAGTGTGTTTCTTCATCAGGTTTGTAGAAATGTGTCTCTGCATCAGTGTCTCAGCAATGGATGCTCTGCAGTGAATGGGTGCCGTCAGAATGAGAGTCCAAACAGCTGATAAAAACATCACAATAATCCACACCACTCCAGTCCATCAGTTAACATCTGGAGAAGACAAAAGATTAAACACATCCAGCATTTGTGCAAGCAAGTGTTCTGGTCTGAATCAGGAGAGAAATCTGCAGATCAAGCAGCGTTTACAAGCCAAAACAGCTCTAAACAAGTATGTGGCTGGATTTAGATGCAAGAGACGACAGGAGATGCACTTTTTCACTGGAGGAAGAGTTATTAATGGTCCTTAGTAATCAAAAATGGTCCTTCTATGGAATTCATTGTGAATATCCCCTTTTTGAACCTTTTTTTTTAAAGAGTGTGTTCTGGCTTTTGCATGATTGTAGGGTATTTGATTGCCTGGGCATTGCTAAGCGGTTTCTAAGGTGGCTTTCTCAGTGTTTTTTTGTGTGTAAACCATCACCGAAATCAGGATGGATGAAGAATCAAAAGAGAGAGATCACAGAACATGAACCACATCTCAGATGTGTTTCTGTTAAGAAAACATGCTGCAGAAGACAAACACATGAAGTGGTTTCCAAAGTGTAGAATTATTTCGGTCCATTTTCTCTCCATCATCTGTCCACAAAGAACAAGGCATCGGTGACATGTGCTAGCAGGAAAACCCTCAATGAGAAACATCTGAGCACAGTAGCTTTAAATGCATGGAGACTCATATAAACCCGTCTGTATGTCTGAGTGACGTCAGAATCTCACAGAGATACACTTCATTTGAGCTCAAACTCACACACACTTCCTCAAAAAAACAACAGCAGCAGATGTGGACGTGGAAACAAGAAAGAAAATATTTATCCCCCGTTTTAATTAAACTGCAATTTCACTATAAAATGAAGCATTTCAATCATAATTTAAACAAACATGAAGCTAATGTTCTGATCCTCGAACACCGGCGTTTCTAAATACGAAAACGACACAGAAATAGCAACAATATGGAAGCAATTGATGCTAATTAAACTTTTTATTTATGCCTCAATAATTGGGTGCATTTGAGTTTTTTCTGCTGGAGTCTGTGATCAAAAGCACTCTGTGTCTCTCTCTAGTCTGATTTCTGGGGCCCGCGGAGGCCCTGCAGACACCCGGGGTCTATACGAACACAATTAACAGAGTTTACAAGAGTCCATGAGTGTTCTTCACCCGTTTAACCCATTAAAGTGAAGATTCTCTCACTTCTGAAGGGCTTTTATTACCCAAACTGCCACGGTTTGTTAGAGACGCTGTTAACTTCACACAGCTGTCAAGAGGGACCGAATGAGACGTGCTTTACAGGCTGTTTCCCCAATGACACACTATCATACATATGTGTATACGCACACAGTAAAGCTGTCACACATGGGCAATTTGTCTTTTTAAGGTTTTACATGTTTAACTTACAGTATTACATTTGCACAAACATGATATACAATATAAACACTGACACATGAATGATAAAAAATGTGTGCGATTTCCTTTATTTCCATTATTTTCTGTAACATATGGAAGTTTTTCTCCCCCACCATGTGATTAAAAAAGGGGGAAAAAAGAATGCAACTACAAATTTATCTCTCACAATTCTGACTTTTTCCCTTGAAATTCTGACTTTTGATCACAATTCTCAAGTTTCTGGCTCACAATTTTGATTTTCGTCTTAGAATTATACATTTCACAATTCTGGCTTTTTTAGTTTTTGCCATGAAATAAAAACGTAAATGCATCTTTTATTTTATCGCACATGTGAGAAATTGTGAGAAAAAAGGTCAGAATTGTCAGATGGATAAAACAAGTTTCCTATAATGACCTTTATTGAGTCTTAGCAAAGAGAAACACATTTTGTGAGAAAATTTAATAATTTGTTTGCATCCGAGCATAGGCGAGTAGCTCACAATTTAATTAAAAAATAATATGCTTTTGTATTACTTTTAAAATAATATGATTCCTATGCTATAACTTGTTTCTGTTTAATAGAATGCATTAGTTATTTGCCACATAAAGTAACTCTGAATATATAATATGTGACCCTGGACCACAAAACCAGTCATAAGTGTCAATTTTTCAAAATTAAGATGTATACATCATATAAAAGCTGAATAAATAATCTTTCCATTGATGTATGGTTTGTTATGATAGGACAATATTTGAAAATCTGGAATCTGAGGGAGCAAAAAAATCTAAATATTGAGAAAATCTCCTTTAAAGTTGTTCAAATGAAGTTCTTAGCAATGCATATTACTAATCAATAATGAAGTTTTGATATATTTATGGTAGGAAATTTACAAACATATCTTCATGGAGCATGATCTTTACTTAATATCCTAATGATTTTTTTCATAAAAGAGAAATGTATAATTTTGACCCATACAATGTATTTTTGACTATTGCTACAAATATACCCCAGAGACTTAAGACTGCTTTTGTGCTGCAGGGTCACATATATGTGTGGGATTTTTCTGATTGTTTGTGTGCAAACATTTTTAATGCCATTCTCATTTTTCTCAAACACTCTCTTTGTGTTTGCTGCAGTTGGACTCCAGAAGCGCGTGTGAGGACCGAACCGACTCCGAGCTGGACTCCAGTGTGTGTGTGAGCTGCTTTATGGCAGTGGGAGGAGACGATCCTATTGAGGGACAATTAGCATGAAGAGCAAAGCTTTGAGTCCGGCCGTCCGGCGGGGACCGTCGCTGACAGATGAATGCACGAGAGGAGGAGAAA
Source organism: Barbus barbus (assembly GCF_936440315.1). Classification (NCBI taxonomy): domain Eukaryota; kingdom Metazoa; phylum Chordata; class Actinopteri; order Cypriniformes; family Cyprinidae; genus Barbus; species Barbus barbus. The sequence goes on along the minus strand of NC_136761.1, from coordinate 28,571,974 downwards.
AGAGACGAGAGCATGGGAAAAAGCCCGCGGCTAAACACGCCACTCACCGGCACAGACACACAATTAGCCAATGAATGTTATTGTGGAAATTAATGTCGTCTAAAGCCACTGCCAAGAGCCCAGTATTCTCCGCATTCTCCTGTTTCACAGGCTGGAATGTCGACCGTGCAGGATTTTTTGTCTTTGCTTAAATATGCACGAAAATGTGTCAAAGACTCGAGAGAGCGAGATGGACGGAGCTCAAGGATTCTTCTGCTTGTTTTAGCAGCATGAGCTCATGAAGGCCCGTGTTGATGCTCGACTGTTTGGAGACCCTGTTCTCAGAGCCTGCAGTTGTTTATCAGTACAACTGCAATATTCATTTGTCAAAAAATATATAAATATTTAATAAAAAAATATTTGGAGTTAGGCCTACATAAACACTTGCTGTTGCCAACATGCTGCAGCTTGTCATTGTAATGGAGTATTTTCAATAGGCAGCTCACCTGAATATGTCGTAGATTTCTGTTGGGTATTATCTATGGAATGGAGAAAGTGATAGTTTATATTTAAATATCATACTTTTTTTGCTTATTTTAGTTAATTGCCATAAAACTAGCGAGCTAAGCCAGTAGTAGCTCTGACAGTAAACATGGCTGAAGACGTGGAAAGAGGAACAGATAAACCGATTCAATTGAGTGAATCATTGACGCTGGAACTGATCCGATTGGTCCAAACTTGTGACTTCGATCATTCAGTTTAAGCGATTCACTCGCAAAAACCAGATCAAAAGAGCCATTCATTTTTGAACTTCTTGTAATGATTTGTAATGAACTTGTAATTATTTTGAAAAGCAGGCAGTGATGGCTGAAACAGAGCTTTTCAAAATTTTGAATCAGTTAAACCATTGCATCGCAAAATGATTCACTGTTTCGAAGTACTCCAATCGGATCACGTAGTGTAAATCATTTGATTCGGATCGGGTCTTCGAAGTGTGGATCGCGAATCATTTGATTCAGATCAGAACTTATGATCATCTGATCATCTGATGAGTAGGTGTAGAAAGAGAGGCAATCAGTATTAGCTCCACCCATCTTTCCCTGTGCTTCAATCAGCTGTGTGCAGTGATAATTAGCCCCGCCCCTCTCTCCCTGTGCTTCAATAAGCTGTGTGCAGTGATAATTAGCCCCGCCCCTCTCTCCCTGTGCTTCAATCAGCTGTGTGCAGTGATAATTAGCCCCGCCCCTCTCTCCCTGTGCTTCAATCAGCTGTGTGCAGTGATAATTAGCCCCGCCCCTCTCTCCCTGTGCTTCAATCAGCTGTGTGCAGTGATAATTAGCCCCGCCCCTCTCTCCCTGTGCTTCAATCAGCTGTTGTTGAGTATAAAGCTCAGTGTTAGATGGACGGCGTGAGAGTGTTGAAGGAATTGGTTTCTCTCAGAAATCAGCTCTTATTTACTGTCTTTTCCTTTCTGAATTAATATAATTTTACCACTTTTGTCTATTTTGTTTGAGTCTAATTTGACTCTTCAGAAGTGATTTTTGAGTTCATGCTCAGCTTTTTGGTTTCCCTTATTAACTGAGGCCTGTGAGTGAGAAGTCTTTATACAACACCATCTACACTGCATTCAAGTGCTGCGTTTCATTAGTTCTCATGTTCCTGCTTTCATATGAACTATAATCAAAGTCTTTCTGAAGTTATATAAGTGAGGAATAGATGGAAATCCAACTCTTTAGTCACTGATAATTAAATTGAGGTCTTTTTTGCCACTTTTAAAAAGTAAAAATGTCATTTTGAATGAGTGACATTCAGTTACCTTCAGAGCACTTCAGAGTATATTTTAGTTTTAATGTGGCCATAAATATGTATAATGTTACTATTTTATAATATGTGACCCTGGACCACAAAACCAGTCATAGGAGTCAATTTTTTAAAATTGAGATTTATACATCATCTGAAAGCTGAATAAATAATCTTTCCATTGATGTATGGTTTGTTATGATAGGACAATATTTGGACAACTATTTGAAAATCTGGGCCCGTATTCATGAAAAATCTTCGTGCTAAGAGCTGCTCCTAGTAACAAAATTCTAAGAAAACTCTTTCCTCTTAAAATTAAAGAAAAGATCCTAGTAAATAAAAAAAGGAATTTAGAAGGCATCTTAACCCTTAAAAGAGGTCTAAGGTCCAAAATCGTTAGGAGTACAGACGAGGACTTTTAAGGGGCTTAAGAGTTTCTTTAGCAGCGGAGAAAATGGACGAAACATGAAGAGGGAGAAGAAATGTGTTGCACACAATGCATGACAGTGAGTTAATAAGACTCTACACATTAGATCGTGCAGGGATCATGTTTGTGACCGATCTTATTAAAGACATGCTAACAACTCCGACACCACGCAGAAATGCCATAGCGCCAGAAATGGACGTAATCACTACATTAACATATCTGGCAACTGGAAAAATGAAACTATGTAGCAGCGAAGATCTGTCACAAACTTCTATAAGCAAAAGCATCATACAAACAATTACAGCACTTTCAGAACCTTATTGTGTCGTTGTTCATTTCCTATTAAATATGTTAAGTATGATAGCATGGTAAATAAAAAAATAAAGAATATATATACATATATAATGTGTGTGTGTGTGTGTGTGTGTGTGCGAGAGAGAGTGAGAGTGAGTACGGTAAAACAGGTAAAATTACGCCTGTAATTTCAAAGTGAAGGCTTATAATATACCCTACTCTTAAAAGCTCTCTTTTATTTCCTTCTTGACAACCAACCAATCACAGTCTTCAAAAGACCGTGTCATAGCTAGCAATGGGGTCAGCCCCGCCTCCTCACTAAGATGAAAGTTTTTGTCTTTTCCTCCCTCAGAGTTGCTCTCAGATTGGTCCTGAATCACTTTTAAGCTAAGACTCCTAGTTAGAAATTTTTAAGCTAAATTAGGAGCTCTCTAAAAGGATTCTTAGAATCTTTAAGAATACGGGGCCTGGAATCTGAGGGTGCAAAAAACCTAAATATTGAGAAAATCTCCTTTAAAGTTGTTCAAATGAAGTTCTTAGCAATGCATATTACTAATCAAAAATGAAGTTTTGATGTATTTACGGTAGGAAATTTACAAAATATCTTCATGGAACATGATCTTTATTTAATATCCTAATGATTTTTGGCATCAAAAATTTTGACCCATACAATGTATTGTTGTCTATTGCTACAAATATACCCCAGAGACTTAAAGACTGGTTTTGTGCTCCAGGGTCACATATAAAGAAAACAACATACTTCTGATCATGTCATTCAAGGACAAAATCAGCTGATGAGAGGGGTGTTTCGGTGGTCTAAGTTTATGACTTTGTGCTGGTCGAGTCGTGCTTTGCTGGAGCGTCAGTGTTCATTATTTCAGTGTCTCTAATGGAGTTCAAACTGATGTAAATGCTTGAGAACAGCCTGAATCAACACACATGATCTCATGTCTGGACAATATTTAGTCTGTGCTGGTTAATAAACCACAGATTCACCTTCACTGATGAACTCGAGAGACGTTTAGAAAATAAACCACAGCGAAACTTAATGTGTGTGATCAAACTATGTAATTATTGTCTTTGGTACATAATGGCAGGACGCCGATGTGGTCTGATAAAGTTTTTAAAGACTCAACTCTGTGTCAGTCTCTTTGGCCAGTGGAGATTCAAAGCAGCCTAGAATCGCTCTGACAGATGGCACTCGAACGTCCTCAGAAGTGTCCTCACACATATGGACAGGAGCTGGATGCGATTGTCGGGGAGATTGTGGGAATCAGACGGATACAGACTTCACAACGTTCCAGAGAGAATCGAGGGTGTGCACAAACAGTGTCAGATAACTTTCTGAAACCGTCCTGAAAGATGTTCTCTTATAAAAACCTTTTGGCATATTAAACTTCATCTGTCTGCTTCTGACGGGAAGTTTTAACAGGGTTCTCACAGTTAATGAGCAAAACGCTTTCATGACACTTCTTGTTACAGAAAAGGGATTTTATGAGATTGTCTGTGATCCGGTTTGATTCATTAAGTGGCTTTAAATGATGCATTCTTCAGATTGTGTTCCAAAAGCTTTAAAAATTGCATTAAAAAAAAACTTTTGCAACTTTTCAAAAAGTTCAAACATCGATGTTATTTCAATTTGACATCATAGGACATAAACTGGTTTATATAATCATTATATTTGCATGAATATAAATGTAATAAAATTTGTCATTGTTCAAACTTCAAAACCACAGGAAAAAAATCCAGTCGCAGCAACAGTTTTAAAGTAGCCCAAAACCGCCTCCGCAGCATCAGTGACACGCTGGTTTATGGAATGTGTGATGGTTTATTCACAGTCATTTCCTGTAAGTTTGTGTAAAATCAGCTGTGTGTTGCTATTGTAAACAACAGCAGAGAGCAAAATCCCTCAGGAGCTCCGCCGCTCATGGAGCTTTCAGTAACGCAGATCTTTTGCTTTCTTCAATTCTAGTTTTAAATCACTATAATTCACTTTAAATGTGTCTCTTTTCATTACACACATCCTAACTTATAAGAGTGTTAAAGCTACATTTGCCAGAATTTCTCCATTTTGGAAGAAATTGTCACCCAGACTTTTGAATCTTAATTTAAAGCATCAGTTCTTTTTGAACCTGCCTCTTCTTGAAGATACACTGACAGATTCATAAAACAGTTTACAGTGAAATGTGCTGCTGTTGCGCGTCACCTTTTAATTAAATATTATTACTACAGCAATTATTTTTAAAGTCACACTGAGTTTTTCTGTCCTGCGTCAGGGCTCGTTTTCATCCTCTCAGAACTATTAAATGCTTCATTCAATTCATATCAATTACTTTCTGTCCACAAATAGAGTCATTTATGGTTAAATGCAATGAAACTTTAAAAAAAAAAAATCCTTTTGATATCCAGCTTTCAGTCAGTTTAGTCTAATCACTTCAAAATGAAATTAACTTTTTTTTTTTTAAATAAATATTTTTTTTTATTCTGTTATTGGCTTTTACACATAAATCAGACATTGTTATAGTTTTATCAAAATAGTGGAAAATACTGATGTTACATAAGTAACAAATGTAAAAAATAAGAAGTTCAATCTTACTTCCGCTGAAAGTAAGAACCTCATTTCCAGCATATGAAAAATATCCATAAAAACGCTGATGAACCTTTAAGTTAATAAACAGTAAAAAAGTAGAAACAGTTCATTTTAAAAACATTGAACAAAACAACAACAACAACAAAGAACATGTAACAACAGAGAACATCGGCTTCCAAGAGCTTCCACAATAATACAAAATGTACACAAGTTCATAGTCTCATAGCAGGTGGGCATTGCGTTAGACGGGTCAAGCGTGTTTGTACGAAACCTGCAATACACCAATACAAACCACCGTTCAAAGTCATAGTGTTCGTGCTCCTAAATGTAAATCCTCAAATATCCAGAAGGCAGAGGCCTGATTAATCTCATATCTGGAGGTTTTGTTGTTTTAGACGGCAGCCAGTTATTCAGGATGAGAAACACCCGTTCTTGGTGGACGGTTCCAGAGCTTTTCTTTCTATTTTGGCTGGAACGTGCAGAACCGGGGCCAAATACGGCCCTGCTCTACACACCGAGCTCATGGATGTGCTTCCTAGAGGTCGAAGCACCAACACACAGGAAAATCAGCCAAATGGACGGAGCCCAGACTCCAGGGCTGCAGCACCGGAGGGTCACCACGACCCTTCATTATGACCAACTTTATTTTAGCACTCTGATCTCAGTCAGATCAGACAGATGGACCAGAACTGATTCACTTCATATGTGTGCCGCACCTCTCCCAGCTTCCTCTTCCAGACATTGTGTGGTTGGTGTGTTTGTAGGAAGGGGTTGCACGACTATTCGTTTACTAGTCAGTGGATTGCTGTTTATTTTAACATAAGTGACTCATAATGCGGCATCTGGCATCAGCAGTCTTTGCTGCTTATGTTCAATGCAACACTTGAACAAAATCGGTCGTTACACAGCATCAGAGGGGTTTACTTACAATGTGCTCTGGGTTTATATAATTGGCCAGTACCCTATGATGATAATGTCATGCAGATACACAGGGATGCACCTTTGCATAATCTATGACTAGTCAACCCAACACATCAACTAATGGCAAAACTAAACAATTAGTCTGTGCAACCCCTAGTGTGCACTCTGTGAAGGGTGTTTGGTGCTCGTCTTTTGAATCAGTGCTCTGCCTTTCTGCATTTAAGTTCGTCTTAATTGATCAGTATTTCATGTGTTTTGCCACGGCTCCTGACTCCAGTCTCTGAAGGCGAAGAGGTGAGGGGCCTCATTTATAAAATGTTGCGCACAAACCATCCTAAATTTGATCTTACGATCATCTCTCAAATATGCGTACATGTGATTCATAGAATGAGCGTACGCACAGAAAACGCTCGTACACTTCTGTCAGATGTGAAATCTATGAATCGCGAATGATCTTGAACTTGCACGCAACTGAATGGTTTTGACTCCTACTTAATGACATTAACATATAAAAGCTCATCAGTCATTGTCCAAATCCTTTAATTTAGAACAGCGAGCTGCAAGAACAGCTCACATTTTCAAAAACCTGCACTACTCCAACAAGAAAAAGGGCGTACGTCTGCTCAGATCCTGACGTGACGCTAAGGCAGTTTTTACAAATATGAGCGTTGGCGTGGATTTAAGCGCACACACACTCTAAGATCAAATCTGTGTGCATGCACGCTTTATAAATGAGGCCCAAGGACTCAGTGCTTTTCATACATACTGCTCGGCTTCGCCCTCATTCAGAATTGTGATGGAGCCGTCGCCGCTCTTCATTTCGATGTCTTTAGCAGCAGAGTTCTCGGGCAGCAGTGCTAAGTCTTTAAAAACATCCACGTAGTGGGTGAACCCCGGACCCCAGTTCAGTAGGTTGTCCCAGTTGAAATTATTGGACCCTTGGCCCAATTTATGGGGTAAAGTGTGGTGCTGATACTCCGATAGAGTGTTGTGGCCGCTGGCCAGCCCACCCTCCGCACGTCGGCTGGAGTATCGCCTTTGTCTCATCCTCCCTCCGTGATCCTCATCATCGGCGTCCGATTCGTTGACCTGCGAGAGCTTGGGCATGCGAGAACTGTAAGAAACTGGTTTCTCGCGGTCATACTCCATCTCTGAGCAGGTGAAGGAGTCATGGGAGTCGCTCTCGGAGGAGGATTCCGGAGCTGGGATGCCATCCGCAGGGTTCCGGACGCGAGAAAGTGGTCGACGGTAGTCTTCCTCAGACGACGAGCGCCCGTGATCGGCGCTGCAGATGCTGGGGTTCCTGGGTCGAGGTGTGTTGAGGCGTTCCACCTCCTCTATGGACAACCCCACAGGTGGGCCGCTCTCTAACGGAATCTGCTCGATTGGTTGTTTGAGACGACTCCCTGGCCGAGAGCCGTGGCCCGCCATGGTTTGAGGGCTCTTGCTGCGCCTACCCAACCGGGTGGCATAGTTAAACATACCAGGCTGGCACACTTCGCCGTGGAGATCGAGAGGGCTGCCTTCGCGCCGTGCCAAGTTGAGTTCACGGGTGGGAGTATTGCGGTAGAAGGAGGACGGCTTTGTGAAGGGTGCTGGACTGTGGCGTGACAAGGGATTGGGAGTAGGGCAAGCTGAATGGCTGAGAGGGGTGGAGCGGAGCCCCTGGGTGTAAGCTGGCTGGTAGGTGTAGCTTGTGGCACCCAGAGGAAGAGGGGACTGGCGGGCAAATCCCAGTGGACTGTGGCGCTGAATGGAAAACTTGGGAGTGTGGCTACGGAAGTGTTTGTAGTGCTGGATGATATCGGCATCTGACGGAGCAATGCTGCTGGCGTTATCAATGTCGTAGTGTTCCATATCAGCCTCTGGTCCTGCACATGGAGCACAGGGGGCGCTGGGAATGGTTTCGTTGTTGTGCGGAATGTCGGTTTCATCATAGATCAGGTAAGGGTTCTCTCGCTCTATGATGTCAGGTTTGGGGTTTCCCTCTGGCTGCTTCCGGACTGTCATATCGTCTCCGTAAGGCGGAATGTTGTCCGGATCATCGAATGCCACATTCTCACTGCCTTTCTTTTTCTTTTTCTTCTTTTTCTCCTTTGTTTCCTTCTCATCCTTTGGCACTTTGGTTTTCTTGCGGCCCTTGCAGTGGTTGCACAGGATGAGACTTAAAACCACCAACGCCAAGACAGTCGCACAGCTGCCCACAATTGCAGGAACCGCCCAGATGGGCAGAACTACTTCCTCAGTGGTGGCGCTTGGACTACAGGTGAACCCTCCGTTGGCTCCCAGCTTACACTCCGTACCTTGTGGACACCGGACTCCCAGACAGGCCACCAGGCTCTCGCAGACTCTGCCCGTGTAGAATTCCTTGCAAGCGCAGATGAAGCCTCCACGAGCGCCGGGCACGCAGCTGCCGCCATGCTGGCAGGGGTTCGAGGCACAGTCGCCTGGTGGGACACATTGGTAGGTGTACCACTGGTTTACGCACATCAGCCCATCCCAGCATGGGCTACTCTCACATAGATTAGGGCCACGACAGCCGATCTTCACAGAGGGATCAGACTTGGAGATGGAGACTGTCTTGTGTTCACCGCTGAAGGGGAGTATCTCTCCGTTATATTTCACATAGGCATAACACCCATCAAAACCTAGAAGCACAGAGAAAGGAGAATTAACTCAGATCATCTCAGAAATGGTTTGAGTACTCTTTGAAATGCACACACTCCTAAATAGCAGATAAAATGTGGTCAGTAACACTATGTCCTAACTACATGCCATTTATTGATGCCGTGACATGCAAAAAAATGTATTTTCCTCTGTTAATCAGAGGTTTTGTCCTAACTAGAACCTAGGCTGTGTCCTAGGCTGGAACAACAACATACAAACTATATGCCAGTGATAATCTCACGTACTGATTCTGTGCTTTATTCAAAGTTAAACGTGTCTAATATGAGTTTGAATGTCATTGTGTGGCTTTTATAGCCATACTGAAAGCAACACAAGATAGTTTACCTCAGATCTTGAAAATAAATAAAAGCAAAGATGTACATTAAAACTGTGACTCACTATGAACCAACAAGTGTATTCCAAAACAAAGATGGTATCAGTCACTCAGTATGTACATTTAATAATGTTAAAAAGGTTTAATATTTATGAATTAGATTATAAACATCCATTTCGATGTGAGTGCAGAGCGCTTTCAGAGAGAGCCCGCCCACAAACATTTCTGATTCGCTGTGATATTTGATTGATTCTGTCGCGTCTAGCGTGGACACCCAAATTGCTTGTCACATTGTTATGGTTTGTTTTTATGCCAATCAAACAAACCTGAGTGGAAAGATTTTGGACAAAAGCTGCAAACTGCAACAAAATGCACGCTGCAAGTCAATCGTTTGGCTATGTGAGAGACAAGAGCTTCCCCAACATGACAAAGAAATGAGACTGACTTGAAGAAATGGACATTGCTTAGTTTAACGCTACACAGGGAGACAATTTGTTTGGGTTTCTGATTGCTGTAGCATCAGCCAATGTAGAACAAAATTCTCCCCCTGGGATACACATCAACAAATCGTCGCTTTTACATCAGGGGGAATAGAAACAGACTCTTCTCTTCAACACAAGTATCCTGCAAGCCAAAAATTTAACCTTTTAAGACCACGCCATCTGGGAAAAATCTTGATGTCACTGATTCAGACCTGCACTATCATGTTGCTTAACACTGAACCGTCAACAATGTAAATAGATGTTTATTGAATTTATGCCCCATTCAAACACAGAACATTTGGTTCTGTTTATTAGAGGGAAAAAGCAGACTGGCCCAATTCAATTTCTCATCCTCTCTCTTCCAGCCCTTGAAATCAGAAATGGCATGACCTTACGTGCACAAAACATGTTTACCTTAAAATAGTTTGGATAATTTCATTTGATATTTAGATTTTTGCCAGTAAAGAGTGGGTTACATCCCAACAGCTCAATTTGACCATATATGAACATCAGCTGGTGATCTTTTTGCTCAGAGGTTCCTCAGTAAGGTTTCATTTGACTTTGTAAGAGTTCACTTTGTTTTATTTTTCAGGAGAAACATCTGAGACGGACAAATGTTAGTCAATAATTGACAATAGTAATGTGGATAGCAGCTCAGATGATGTTCATACGGAGTGACTTTTGAGTTTTGGTAAATCTGAGCTCATTGGGATCTCTTCTAAACTACAGATACAAGTGAGATTACTGGTTCATTTCTCAGGAAAAAAGAAGGATACTTCTTTGAAAAACAAAAAGATTTAAAAAAAAGTCCCTTTCCTATGTGACTTCACTGAACACATCTTGCTCAGCCTGTCTGGAGCTCTAATAAAGATTCCAGTCTTATCGCAAGCTAAACGGTGTGTCTTTTCTCTCTGTGAGTGCTCTAGTCTGAAGAATCTACAAGTGACTGTTTTTAATGGACAATAGTTCAGCTCTGTGGATTGCTGCACTGTGTAGGTCCTGCAGAGGAAAGTTCAGACATTCTTTCCTGTTGGCAGCCCACTGTCTAACCTAGTTAGCACACAAACACGCACACTTTCTCTGAACTTTCTCCTGTCACTTTCACTCGTAGAGGAAAAACACTCCCAAGTTTTCATTCGTGCAGAAAATATGAATGAGTGCGCCAACTATGACACATTCACTGCCTGCGAGTCAGACGTTTCTCATTGCTAAAATTGAAATGAAATGTCAGTGTCATTTCTGGTGATTAAAATATTTACATATTTTATTGAAAACAGCTTATAGTACAAATGTCACTGGGATGTTTGCAATGTAGTCTTGCTTTATAATGATACTTATAGCCATCATTATAAGCAGTTATACAGAATGTGGACTGATGGGAACTAACCTGGGCTGGTTTTCAGTTGTGTTGGTCGGGCTGGGACACCCCCAAGAGACAGTGTGTGCACATCGATCCCTCCGAAGTCCTGTGTATTGTGCAGAATGACTTTCGAGCTGGACTCGTCAATCCGCAGAATGGTGGATGACCCGTTTCTCTGAAGCAGGAGTGTGTGCCACTGACCGTCGGACAGAACAACATCACCCACAATCCTCTCCACCTTACCAGCGACACCAGCATCAGACACGTACTGCAGCAGACCGTTCTTCAGCTGAGACAGAGAGAAAGAAGATCAATGAATGTAATCTATTAGCAGGATTTAATCCATCGTGTGATGCGTTGCCTCATATCAGAGACTATCAGCTTTGTTTCAAACCCTAGTTTAATTAGACAGAATAATATTTATTCAAATATTTTAAATTTATGTAGTTTGATTTTTCTGCTGGTTTGTTTTTTTCCCCCAAGCGCATTCTGGGATTGCCTTCTAGCTAAAGGACCCATATGCGATGCTAAATTATTTGACAAAAATAAGCAATCTCAGTAAGCAGTAATGTTATTGTAAACTTAAACTGCTAAAACTACTAAAATTTGACTTAAATCTGAAACTAAAATGAAAAAATGCTAAAAAAAAATATTTAAATAATATCAACTGACAAAAGCACAAACAAAACATTTTAGCACCTAAACTAAACTTAACTGAAATTAGCTGAAGCTGAAGTGCAAAAATTAGTAAAACGGAAAAATAAAGTTATAGGAATAGAACAAAAAACAAAAATGACAAAACAAAATTAACAAACTAAATTTATTATAAATGAAAACTGAATATATAAAAATAAAAGCTAATGAAAAACAAATACTATAATACTATAACAACAGAGCATGTGAAGTGCATTTATGATACCTTTTAACATCTCAATTAAATTCAAATGACTAAGTAATACTACATTGCCAAATTTGTTGGCCAAAGTAGGCAGCTCACTAGATTTTGTAACAGAGCTATGTAATGCATGTGCTAATCTGACTGATTCATTACCGAAATGGAAAAATGATCTTGTTTGGAAAAAGAAGGGGCAACAGAAAAGAACTGCAGTGGAGAGGGAAAATGATTTACAGACTTACAAAATCTGGAAATGGAAAATCCGTCTTGAACAAAGAACAAATCTGAGATGTGCGACATTGTGCTGTGAGATACTGTGAATGTGGTTGTGTCTTTGTGTTTGCACGGTTTTGAGTAGTAGCTCTCTGAGGCCTCACTAGTCGTCAGCAGCTGCAGTGGACGGAGAGGCGAGGGGGAGCGAGTTCAGCCAGTTGGCCGTGAGCCCAGAGAACACTTACCCTGACGGTGGTGTAGTTGGAGCTCTCCTGTGCATGCAGCAGCGTTCCAGAGCCGCTGCGTGTGCGGAACTTCAGCTCCAGGCTGCTGTATTCCGGGACGGGTCGGCCGGGTTCCTGCAGCGCTCGTGCCAACAACACATCTCTCTTGCGAGTCTGACTCAAGCCATAGTCCAAACGACCTGAACCGTCCAGAGATAGAGCCGTATCTGCAGTGATGTCTGAGAGAAACACACAAGGACTCTAGTTTAGACTCAATCAAGGATCTCTTTGCATATTGTGATGCGATGAAGAGAAAAGTGACAATTCATAACTCTTACATAAAATATCTGGGCCCGTATTCATGAAAATTTTTAGTGCTAAGAGTTGCTCCTAGTAATAAAATTAAGAAAAATCTTAGAAATGTGAGTGTTTCCTCTTACAATTTATAGAAAAGATCCTAGTAAATAAAAAAAGTAATTCAGAAGGCATCTTAACTCTTAAAAGAGGTCTTAAGGTCCAAAATTGTTAAGAGTACGGACAAGGGCTTAAGAGTTTCTTTAGCAGCGGAGAAAATGGACGAAACATGAAGAGGGAGAAGAAATGTTTTGCACACAAAGCATGACAATGAGTTAATAAGACGCTACACATTAGATCGTGCAGGGATCATGTTTGTGACCGATCTTATTAAAGACATGCTAACATCTCCGACACCACGCAGAAATGCCATAGCACCAGAAATGGACGTAATCACTACATTAACATATCTGGCAACTGGAAAAATGCAACTATGTAGCAGTGATGATTTGGGTCTGTTACAGCACTTATTAGGCTATGTCTCTGTTAATTTCCTATAAAATACGGTAAGTATGACAGCATGCTAAATAAAAAATAAAGAATATAAATATATATATAAACAGGAAAAATTACGCCTGTAATTTCAAAGTGAAGGCTTATAATATACCCTACTCTTAAAAGCGCTCTTTTATTTCCTTCTTGACAACCAACCAATCACAGTCTTCAAAAGACCGTGTCATAGCTAGCATTGGGGTCAGCCCCGCCTCCTCACTAAGATGAAAGTTTTTGTCTTTTCCTCTCTCAGAGTTGCTCTCAGATTGGTCCTGAATCACTTTTAAGCTAAGACTCCTAGTTAGAAATGTTTAAGCTAAATTAGGAGCTCTCTAAAAGGATTCTTAGAATCTTTAAGAATACGGGGCCTGGTGTTTAACACACTGTTATGTAGACTAGGATTCTGGACCAATGTGATTTCAGCAGCACATATAGAAACCAAACGACATGCTTTTGACTGGTTGATTCTCATGTCATGCCTCTTTTGTTTCTCTGCACATTATTTACATTTACACTTAAATTTTGTCATTTAGCAGACGCTTTTATCCAAAGCGACTTACAAATGAGGACAATGGAAGCAATCAAAATTAACAAATGAGCAATGATATGCAAGTGCTATGACAAGTCTCAGTTAGCCTAACGCAGTACACGTAGCAAGGTATTACTAATTGCATATTCACACTATTTATGTTTTGGTGGAGTCACGCTTTTCAAAGTATTACTGACACTACAGGTGAATAAGGTAAAACTGTTTTCTCAGTTTATTAATCACAGCAAATCAAAACAGTTTTTATTACAAGTTTTCTGAAATGTTATATTTAAATATACAAATGGAGGCATTGTCCAAATTAAATATGCACTCATTTGTGTACATTTCCAAAACATGTGGATATAGCCAGGTTCAAAATGTTTGATTCTGTTGAAATATTAGAGCTTTGGATTTCTCTTTTTATCACACCATGAATCAGAAAATACTGTCAACAGAAATAAATACACTTTCAACGTTTTGAGAAATAAAATGTTGTATAAATCACTGTGAATGAATAATAAACAAACCCCTCAGTAAAAACCTTAAGCATATAGAAAGGAATGCAACTCTAAGATTTGGTATATGTATGAAATGCAGAAGTGGAGATAAAAACTCACAGGCTTTAAAGATATATATTTTTACCATGTGTTCAAGGGTAAAATGTTGTATAAATCAGTGTGAATGAGATATGAAAAAATCCCTCAGTAAAATCATTCAGAATATAGATAGGAATAAAATTGTAAAAGTTGGTGTTTGTAAGAGTAACTGAAGCAGAGAAAAAACTCTTTAAAAATAATTGAAATTACAGATGCAAATAGATACAATGCAATAAAATTAACACTTAAGTGTGTATTTTGTGTATTTCCTTTCCAATAGTCTGAAGACATAACCCAAAATCTCAAAATTGACCAATGCATGAATGAACAATAGTTAATAAAATATAAAATTGAATCATTCCAGATAGCAAAAACTCACATTTTTCACAGGTGGGTCCAGTGAAACCCTCTGTACACTGGCACTGCTGCCACGACCACATGTCCAGACACGTCCCACCATGTCTGCAGGGCTCAGTGACACACGCACCCGCTAACCTGGGGCATCTGTGGACGATAGATGCACAAAAACCTTCAGCGGGGAACACATCAGCAACACAAGAGTCCATGACGCCAGCATTAGCATATATGCAAAAAAGCTGCATTCATTTCAAAGCATCAGCCACCTGAAATAAAATCAACACTTTTCAACCTGCTCCAGAAACTTCACACAGCCATCAAAAATAAGACTTAAGCTGGAGCTGGAGCCAGCTTTCATTTTGCATTCACAGATGTCCAGAGAGCCAAATGAGCTGTCATTCAGTGACATGGCTCGCGTTTTATGTTTGTGTGTTTGGTGACAGACCTGTCCAGGATGCCGTGTGAAGCCAAAGCTTGAGACGGTTCCAGTGGACGTCCATTGACTGCAAATTCCATGATGCACCCAACAAAGTCATGTGTGGCCACCTGACCTCGACGATGCAGGAGGGCTTCGATTGAACGAACACCCCCAACAGACAGACGGTTCGGCTGGACATCCAGAATCCTGAGAGATGAGACAACACTATCAGACAGCACAACACTCGGCTTCCAGAAGAGAAACTGACTTTCATTGCTAACGATAAAACTATAAATATAATCGATAAATAATAGTGATATTTACAAGAAAAAATACCTGTCAATGGGATCAGAAAAATTATATTGTTTTCCCTTTGAATTGAGATTATTTTTCTGACCCTATTAGCAGATATTTGTACTTATTTTAAGCAAATACTTTTTGTAAATTTTCCAGAAAACAAGACTTAATATCTAAAGTAATTTTTTTCTGAAGTAAATGCATCATGATTCAAGAAAATATATTTGTACTAGAAAAAAAAAAAAAAAATACTAAGAAAATCAATTTTGCAATGTAGACGTGATTTCAAAAAAATATTTAAATGCTTTAAATGTCCATTTAAAGAACTACCCACAATTTTGAAGTGAGATCAGCCACACATTTACCAATCATTTAATATTTTAATGAAAGAAATATATTACCACATATCAATGAAGAATTATATACATTTTATATATATTTTATTTATATTTTAAGCTTTTAAGTTTTTTAATTTACAATATTTTAACACTTTAATATCTTTTTTAAACCAAAGTTTGCAATATTGTGAATAATATTAGACCCACATTTTGAAGCGAAATGTACCAATAATCTGCCTAATCTAATAATAGATCTTAATAAATTTATTATTAATAAACATTTATTTAAAAATATTTTTTACTTTATATAGTCAAAGTTTGCAATATTGTGATTCCTCTCATACTCTGTGGTGAGAATGAATGGTGAAAATAACTTCAAAACCCAGGCCACTTGGCATGTGGTCACTGTTGCGCTCTATATTGGGACATACAGTAATAAAGAGATGCTATAATGAGTGTACATGTGTGTTTCTCACCAGTCAGTATGAACGGCCACATTGCTGACAGCACAGTATCCCGGTTCCTGTTCCTCCCCACACAGGTCAACAGTGAGAGACGCCGCCTTTAACACAACAGACAGACAATCAGGTCAGTATGATGTTTGTGTGCAACTGGTTGAGACTGACAGTCTCGAATACAAATTCTGTCTTTATTTTACTGCACTCTACTCTTGCATCTCGAAATAACAATCTCATATGAATTTTTAAATCAAAATGGAAACATCTTGGAATGTATTTGTGCTTTAAATTACATAAATAAAATGACCTGTACGCATTTGTCAAGTTTGAGTATTTTGTTGAGCCTACAGAATACTACATGGAAAAACGACACCCAGATGCTGGTGAATAAATTACCGCAAGACATTCTACAGTGATCTGTCCTGTCCTCTCTGTGCTTTATGAGTCCCGTGCAGACATTTGGGAGAAAAACATCTCAGAGGAGGAGGTGCAAAGAGTACAGAGGCACTGAGAAGCAGGACTGACATCAGACAACAGAACGACCTCAACGTTCAGATAATACAGACACTTCACTTCCGTTATAGAGGAATTTCAGCCCATAAAAAGAAAATCCTACACTAACAATGGAAACAAGACATGTTTGTCTGCTGGAGCTGTTCTAAGTTCTGATACAGACAACTTCCTGCGCGGCTCGAGCGTCTGGCCATCGCATTAATCCCTCCCTGCACTTCAAAAAGACTAAACCAGACCACAGCGCACTCCCTTTTCCAGGAGTCGCACACCGCTGCAAAGCATTTCTAGCAGAGGAAACATTTGCTTTCAGAAACGAGTCTCAAAACCAATTTCATGCAGCAGAACTTAATTCAATTGTCTTGTTACCTTTGAAAATTAAGCAGTGGACTTCTACACAGGTAACAAATTTAGGTTATAAAAACATTGTGGGAACATTGCTTTTAGATGTTTCTAAAACGTTGAAATGTCCAGTTTTCTTGATTGATCGTTTTCATGATTGTGATTAGAATGTTATTTAAAGGTTACAAAAACGTTTCCTACAACATTCTACTAACATTATTTTCACCCTAAATGTAGCATTGCTTATTAAAATGTCCAGTTTTCTTGTCGTGATCAGAATTTTTTATTTAAAAATGTACGACTAGACTGCATTGGTCTGAAAATCTGAAACTGGACCCAGTTGGGGTCAAAGAGCATTTTCAGAGTCTGTGTATTAAATAGATTTGGCTTTGAGCTGCTTTTTGGACAGTGTTTGGAAACACATGCTGCATGTGGGTGTGCAAGCAGATTTCTACTTTTCTATTTATAATCCATCAACCATCTAAGTTGCAACACACAATGCAGAAACAAGTGAACAGCCAAAACGTGGCCGTAGACCGGCTCTCGATAAACTCCATCTCTCCTGTAAACAAAAAAACCATGAGCTCGAGACAGCGTGCCAAAATCCAACGCATCTGGCTGTGGGGTAAACCAGGACATCTTAACTAAACAAAAGTACCCTTGACTGTCAGAGTTCAGCTCTCTCCATGGGGGAAAACAAGGGGCCATGTATGACTTTAACATCTGCTCAAGCTCACGTCTAGAAAGAAAAGGAAGAAAAAAGAAAACGGCCCTACAGAACCACAGAAGTGACCCACATCCGCTTCTCCAAACACACCGATCAGGTTCTCTTTATTGCACCGTAGGAGCTGGGTTCTCATGACACACGGCTCTACTCTAAGGCCTTCAGTGAGGCCCACAACAGACTTACAGCCTATTTTTCAGGGAACATTAGTCGAATCACACACAGCTGAGGTGTTGCAGTAATGCCGTGCTGAAGTGTTTTTACAAGCCATTTACGGAGACATTTTATGCAGCAGGTCCAGAAGAGTTAAGAGTTTAGACTGACATCTCAGAAAAGAATGCATAAATAAAACACAACCAACAAACACTTTTAAACCAAACCTGCAAGAACAGAGTAAAACATCTTCGTAACCAATCTGAAGGTTCCTTGCAGACAGATCGAAAGAACTCACCATTCCTGCCCTCCTGGCGATGACCGTATGGAACTGACCGTCTGAGACCCTGATGGTCGTCATGAGCTTGTAAGTGCCGCTCCCCAAGTTAAACGAGAACCTCATTCTGCCTTCTAAGATCTCGAGGGCCAGGAACTCCGCCTTATCGCCGGTCTGGTTGTCATGATTGTACATAAGCAGGGCGTTTTCCTTCAACGTGGCGAACTTGATGTAGATGTAGTTGTTGTTGGGGTCAAGGCTGGGGAACTCCATGTAAGAGAGCTCCTCAAATCCATAGCTGTTCAGTTCACAGTGCTTTCCAAACACACCTGCAAAGGGAGAGTGATTTATTGTATGCCTGCGGTGTAAGAATGCAGTGAAAAATTAATGACATCCATGGTACAACACGCAAAAAATACGGTTGAACATTTACCACATTGTGTGTCAATGGACAAGTTCACACTGCAGTTCATTTTCTGTAATCTACAACACGTTTGTTTCTGCATTACAGTCTCACACACAGTCCAGAATTAATAGCAGCAGTTGAAGGACCTTGAACTGGTACCGGGGCTGAAATGATGACTTACCAAAAGGACAGTGACAGTAATAGCCTTCCACCCGGTTCTGGCAGGAACCCCCATTAAAACAGGGGTTACACTCACAGTAATTGATGATGGAGTCACAGGCTTTCCCTGAATTCATGAAACGACACCAATGAAAACAATGAGGTGAGCATGACACAAGAAAATGACTGTTCTCACATGGGGCTCCCAGAATCCCTTGTGTTTTCTTTCTCTCTCACATCTCTTGTGCACTTTATCTTTCAAATACAAACAGCTCAAAGTCTTACACCTTGTAAACGGACACACATTTCTAAGAAAGAGAAGGTGAAAGTCTGTCATGAAGGTGCATCAGCTGCACTGGTTCTGGGAGACCCATAAAAGAGGTGCTGATATAAAACACACATATATACTGAAGACTAAGACAAAAACAGAATGACTGGACATACAAATGATCAAGCATAAACTTAAGTTGAGATCTTTCCTTTTCTGCTCCCTCTATGTAGCGCTCTGAGAAAAATGGCATGAAGAACGAAAACTCCATCACCACTAGCAAAACAGGAAGTGCGGGGTTCAGCTAGAGTGCATGCACACTACTGTAAGTCAATAGGTGTATTTCTCTAGCAGCCCCATTTATCTGGGGCCTCCGATGTGAACACACTGCAGTCATTTGTTATGATCAGAATAAAAAAAAGAATCATAATGACGCTTGAAACAAAACGTCTGTTTGCGGCTCCATTTTTAAAACAATGTCCAAAAGCTACAGCCAACACCTGCCCAAACAGAGCCGATTCAACCTAAGGCTGTCACAGACGCTTATTCGAAGGCAAACATTACAGACAGATCCATACTCATACACCAACTGATTTTACAGTCACTGTAATTATGACATCATTACAGATTTTAAAACCTCTGAAATGGCTTGAGCTAGCTAGCTTTAGAAATGATCTCTGCATTTAAAAACCCTAACTCAAATGCTAATACAATTTTTTTCCGACTTAAGCCATCTTAAAATGGACCCAACAAAGACAGATGGTCCTTAAACTCAGAGACCTCTTTAGAGTATACAAGCAGTTAAACTGCACAGCACAGGTGAAATCTGAAGGTGGTTTACGGCCGTGTCCTTATTAGGGTGAAAATCTAATCATCTACTTTCATTACAGTAAACATGACAAGTTGATCTGCATCACGGCTGATACCTCCCAGTCTGTGAACCTAACGGCAAACTGCTTTTGGCAATGGCCACTGTATGCTTGGGTTACAACACCCCTCCAATTACTTAAAGCAAATATTTTTCTTGGCCTAAAACAATAACAAACTTGTGTGCAAGCTGCATGTATGTGCCTTGCCTAACAGCTGTGGTTGTGTTACTGGTAAAAAGTAAATAGATGACAGACAGTACCTGCAAATCCAGATTTGCATAGGCAGTTAAAGCCCCCGGGGTAATTATGGCATAGTGCCCCATTCTGGCAGGGGTTCGAAAGGCACTCGTTGATGTCCCTCTCACAAGCCATCCCAGTGAAACCTTCTGGACAGGAGCAAGAGAATCCGCCCACCAAGTTGTGGCAAGTTCCTCCATTGTGGCAAGGTGTCGGCTGGCACTCATCGATGTCAGTTTCACAGAGGGCGCCAGCATAACCTGGCCTGCAGTTACAAGCGTATGGCTGTAGGGGGCGATTTGAGACGAGGATGACCGGGACACTCTCCTCCGTCTTCATGTCTGGGCCAACACCCAGCCGCTTCTTGCAGCTTCCCCCATTTTGACACGGATTGTGGGAACAGGGATCATAGTCCACAGAGTCAATCTTAACTCCACTTTGTCTGTGCAAAATCTCCTTGATGCTCTGGAAGAAAGTGGTGACTCCACTCGGATTGACATACTGCCCATGACCCCGCTTGACAGCTGCCATCAGGAAAGTGCTGTTGTTTAGTTCAAACATCCCATAGATCTGGACTCCAGTGCCCAAGCCAGCTAGCTGTGAATTGGCGATGCGCAGGAAACTGAGGTAGTGATTGGTAAGGAAGTCACTGGCACTTTGGGAGACGACGTGTATCAGGATGCTGTTGTCCACTGTGGCATTATTGAATCCGATAAAGAAAACGCGCACATGGCTGTTGACAGCGTCGTGGACACCATCGCTGCTACGAACTGATAAATCAAATGTGCCATCTGTGGAGCGACTGTTTGACAGGAGGTCACAGGTTCCTGTGGGAATGCTGAAGAGGACAGCCGCTGGTGGAGTCAGAGAACAGTGGAACGTGTCTTGTATATCTGGATCCTGTGGCTTTACCACCCCCAGTGATCCTCCAGGGAACATATTTCCAAAATAATGCACGTAGATCTCTACGGAGCGAGATTCTGAGGGATTATCATTCTGATCATTGACTTTGATGTGGACAGTTCCTGTCGAGGACATCTGAGGAATACCAGAGTCTTTGATGATCACAGAGAGGTAGAAATCACTTATCTGCTCTCGGTCTATCTCTCGGCTGGTGGTCAGCTCTCCAGTTGGACTGAGGGTGAAGTAACTAGATGCTGCTCCAGTGCTGACGAGGCTATAGGAGAACGGTCCTTGATTTGGTGCAAGATCTGGATCACTTGAACTAAGCATCATCACAGATGTTCCTGCCCTCTGGTTCTCCATCACCTTCCCACTTGTAGACTCCAAAGTTGGTCCATTATCGTTAATATCCTCCAGGGTCACAATTAAAATGGCACTGCCGGTGGCAGCTGGAGAACCCGAGTCGACTGCCAGGACGGTCAGGTTGTACACAGGGACAGTTTCTCGGTCCAGTTCTGATGCTACAGACACCTGTCCTGTCTGAGAGTTGATAGTGAAGGTACTTTTTTCATAGTTGGCAGTGATGGCATAGGTGAATCTGCTCCAGCTAGGGACAGAATCCGAATCCTCAGCACTGACAAATGTAACCAGGCCTCCAGGGGATAGTCCCTCATTCACTTGAACATCATAGAGCTCCTGGGTGAATACAGGGGGATCGTTGGCATCCAGAATCGTAATGTTCACAAGCACCTCATCAATATCTGCCCCTCTTATGCTTCCTGCATTCTTAGCTAAGACTTTCAGAGAAATCTTTTCTTCTTTTTCACGGTCAAGTGGTCCTGAGACATAGATCTGGCCTGTCTTTTTATTAATGCTAAAACCCCTTTTTCTGCTTCTTCCAAAAATCAAGTAATACACTATGCCATCTTCTCCCAAGTCTCTGTCGCTTGCAAACACCTCCCCAATGACTGTGCCTTTAGGTGCTGCCTCTGAAACCTCAAAGTAGTACTGCTTTGACACAAAACGAGGGACATATTCATTAGCACCTTTCAGCTGAATGTTAACATATGCGAAGCTGCACCGTTCTTCATCTGGAACGTTAAAGGCTTTGACGGTCAGGTGATACACCTGTTTAGCTTCATAGTCTAGGAAACCTTGTGTGGTGATGATACCTGTGTTGGGATCAATTATGAACAAGTCACTGTCTGATGACTGAATGACGTATGCCATCAGGGCATTTGGCCCAGAGTCTTTATCAGTTGCATTCATTTTTACCACAGTGGTGCCACTGGGGACATTTTCCTGTACGACTGGAAAGTACTCAACAGGGTCAAACACAGGAGGGTTATCATTTACATCAGTAACTAGGACATTAACTGTAACATAGCTTGTCTTGGCAATCCACCCGCCATCTGTTGCAGAAACTCTGAGTTCATGCTTCTGTTTTGTCTCGTAATCCAGTGGCTTTGCTAGGGATAAAACACCCGTTTGAATGTGAATTGAAAACAAGCCATCGTCATTACCAGAGGAGATGTTGTACATAACCAGGCCGTTCATTTGTTTGTCCTTGTCCTTATCTCGTGCTGAAAGTGTGCGGATGGCTGTGCCGACAGTCAGACCTTCAGACACGGTGACTGTTACTTGGTTCTGTGAAAACTCTGGAGTATGATGGTTCTCTTCTGTAACAGCTATTTTGACTGTTGTCTTAGCGGACAGAGGAGGGTTCCCTTTGTCACTTGCTGTTATTTCAAGCAGGTAAACTTTATTTGTGTCTGCGGTGAGTGAGGACGCTACTGTGACTGATCCAGTTTGTTTATCCAAGCGGAACTTGTTGGAACTGTTGCCTCCAGATACCGCATACTCTATTTCTGAGTTCAGGCCAAAGTCCTTGTGATCATGGGCTGTGACTTTGATTAGTCTGGTGCCGACCTTTACGCTTTTAGTGACAGGGGTAAAGTAAATGGAAGATTCAAACGTGGGTGGGCTATCATTGCTGTCAACTACATTTATGATAACTGTAGTTTCGCTCATGAGTGGCCTGATGCCTCGGTCTGAAGCGGTG
Organism: Barbus barbus; assembly: GCF_936440315.1. Classification (NCBI taxonomy): domain Eukaryota; kingdom Metazoa; phylum Chordata; class Actinopteri; order Cypriniformes; family Cyprinidae; genus Barbus; species Barbus barbus. Next base: position 28,549,039 of record NC_136761.1, on the reverse strand, counting down.
ACAATGAAACTATGACGGTTCACATTGACATTACTGTGGCCACTGGAGTTTTGATACCTGAGCTGCTGTTTAACAAAGATCTCACCAGAGCTGGAGTTGATTCGGAAGTACTCTGTTTGAGATCTGATGAAGTAAAATATTTTACCATTGAAACCTTCGTCAGGATCTGTGGCAGAGACTTGAGTCACAATGGATCCGACCTCTGTCAGCTCAGGATAGTCCAGGTAATATGACGACTTGCTAAATCTTGGAGCGTTATCATTCACATCTGTCACAAATATTGTGACGTCTGTGCTAACAGTCCATCCTGAATCGTGTGCTGAGACTTTGGCAATATAGTGGTCCGTGTCCTCTCTGTTCAGCGGCCTACTGATGGTGATGTCTCCTGTGCTGGGGTGGATAATGAAGGGAAGACTTGCATCGCTAATGGAGTATTGGCTTATAGCGTTAGCTCCTGCATCTTCATCGGTGGTGGTTACTCGAGTAACCGTGAAGCCCACTGGTGCATTTTCAGGTACAGTGGCACTGAAGATTTTGGAGAATCTGGGAGCGTTATCATTGACATCCAGCACGTTGATTAAGACCTTCACTGCCGTGCTTTTAGGAGGGCTGCCTCTATCCGTCGCCTTCACTCTCAAAGCATACTGAGCGACCTTCTCTCGATCCAGTGGTCGTGTTGTACGGATTTCACCAGTTGCCCTGTTGATGCTGAAGCTGTTTTCTTTGTTGCCTTCAATGATGGCATATTCCAGTTGCCCGTTTGGTCCACTGTCCTGGTCAAATGCTGACACTATAAGCACACGTTGAGGTGAGAGGCTTTCTAAAATCTCAGCGTGAAACGGCTCTTGCTCAAAAGTAGGATGGTTGTCGTTAACGTCCAGAACTGCGATCTCTACTTTCTCATAGGCTGAATAAGGGGGAAAGCCTTGGTCACGGGCCTCTATCCACAAGACGTACTTCTCAATATTCTCATAGTCCAGAGGCTTTTTGATAGACAGCTCTCCTGAAAGTTGATCTACGTGGAATGCATTGTCCAGGTTTCCGCTTGCAATGTAGTACGATAAAGAACCTGCCCTGGGTGAAGATCCGGTCACCTTAGTCACAACAGTGTTGGTGGGTTGGTTTTCTGGGAAGGTGAAGGATTTCTCCTTAATTCTAATATGGGGGAAGTCTCCTCCAGTAACAAAGCGAACCGTGACAGTTGTGCTGTCTGTTTTGGGATTGGTGCCTCCATCTTTTACATGGACCGTGAAGGTGACCTCTGAACTTCCTGTGAGTTTTTCATTGGCAGTGATGGCACCTCTGATGGGGTCTATCCTGAACTTTTCTGAATTGCGTCCAGTGAGCGAATAGTGAAGTTGAGCATTCGAGCCAGAGTCTTCATCTGTTACTGTGACCGCAAAGACCAGTGAGCCTGCAAAAAAACAGAACAGAAGTGATTAGACACTGATCAGACAGACCAAAACCCAATGAAACCATGAACCCCTGCCATAGAGGACACACCTGTGGAAGTAGAAGCAGGTATGTGTGTAACATATGGATGATGGTGAAACCGTGGAGGGTTATCATTGATGTCGGCCACAACCACAGACACTGTGGCAGAGCTGGATAGCGGTGTGGGCTGTCCACCATCCGATGCCACCACCAGCAGCTGGTAACTCGCCCGTGCCTCTCGATCCAGCAAGGAGCTGGTGATGATCAGGCCAGTGGCAGGGTTGATGGAGAACTGACCGTCCCCACCACTGAGACTGTAACTGTAAATCACAAACACAACAATTTGTACATGGAGACCAAACAATGCTATCTGTCAACTACGCACACACATTTGTGACCTAGGACCACAAAACCAGTCATAAGTATATCATATGGATATATTTGTAGCAACAGCCATCAATACATGGTATGTGTCAAAATGATAATTTTGTCTTTTATACCAATAATCATTAGGATATTAAGTAAAGATCATGTTCCATGAAGATATTTTGTAAATTTCCTACTATAAATATATAAAAACTTAATTTTTGATTAGTAATATGCATTACTAAGAACTTAATTTGGACAACTTTAAAGGCTATTCTCAATATTTAGATTTTCTTTTGCACCCTTAGATTCCAGATTTTCAAATAGTTGTTATCTCAGACAAATATTGTCCTATCCTAACAAACCATGCATAAATGGAATACTTATGTATTTAGCTTTCAGATTATGTTTAAACACTTATGACTGGTTTTGTGGTCCAGGGTCACATTCCAAGTGACTAACATTGTATTCAAGGTACACATATTATCAGTGCCTGCTTTGCCTGGAAACAAACCCATGGCCTTGGCAATAAACTACAGGAAAGCTACATATTTCAGTCTGCAGAGTGTCGACACCTGCTCCAAGAAACATTCCTCCTAAGAAAGAATTCAGAAGTCTATTCGCCAAGTATCTTATCATATGGGTGGCAGGAAGATTAATTCTTCATTCATCTTTCCAATCCTTTCATAATTCCCGCAGCATGTTTTCTCAGCTGTGCATCAGTAAAAACACCCGATTTGAGCCGTTCCCATGCTGCTTTGAGTTTTAGTGAGGTTCATTTTCGGGGCCCGTGACACAAACTCATTCTGACAGTAACATGCACACATGGCAAATTCAGAGAGTGAGACAGGAATTCCACAAATTACAGAACAAAGTGTGAAAAACAACCCTGGTGAAAAGACAACAACATCACCCACAGTCACGCATCGTCCGCCTCACGCCAGTTCAAGATCGGTGAGAATTATGATGTTGTGTCGATGCATAAAGCTGGTTCTGTGAATTAAGAACCGAAGCCCCTCACTGTCCCGCTGCCCCCCACTGGGCTCTGATCTGTCTGTCATAATTCATTATCATCCTCATTAGCATGTGTTTAGGAAAGTGGAACATGTTGCCCCCACGTGAGCTCATGCAGGGGCACTTAAGAGATACATGACTAACAGGTAGTGTGTGTGTGTGTGTGTCGCTAAAAGTTTGAGGACAAAATTACAAAAAAATGTCTCCCAATCAAAAAGAGACTATACTTTTGAATTTTGACTTCAATGTATAGTATTGTGTATGTGTGCCGTACCTGATCACTCCATTGAGTCCTACATCAGCATCTGAGCTGTTGAGCAACAAGACGTCCGTTCCGGTGGGCGCATCTTCAGGAATGGTTGTGTGGAAAGACATTGAGCTGAATGATGGAATATTATCATTCACATCACCAACCAGCACCATTACGGTACCAGAACTGCTTAGAGATGGCGTTCCTACAAACACAGGAGAAAGTTCATCTATATATGTGTGTGAAGCAGAAATGAGTCTGTGTTGCACATGTTAATCTGACTAAATTCCAGGGTCCAAAATTAACACTCGCCAAGTGCCAACTGTAAGAGATTGGCTTGCAAATAATACATTACGCGCTAGTTTGCTGGTAACTTTGTTAGAAGTTGTAACATCATAAAGAGTAAGAATGAGAGTCTGACACTCACTGATGTAAACAAATGAGTGATTTAAATCAGACACACACAAACGTCTCCTACAGAAAAATTACGTAACACTTTACTTAAAGCCTTTATGTATAATGCATTATAAAAGTAATGTTTTCTTTAATGTTTCAATGTATTAATTATGCATTGTACAATCTCATGAATAATTGTAACCACAGTTTTCTCAACTTGTTGTTTTCATTTTATACAACAAAAAATTGAGAACTCAAATCTCCTGAAGATGGTTGTCTTAAACCTTTAGGTTTTCTCAACTGTTGATTTTTTTTACAGTGTACCCCTTAATAACTCTTTATAATGCATTATACATACAGGCTTTAAGTAAAGTGTTACCAAAATTTCTGTCAAAATTCACGTCTTTACCTTAGAGAAAGATTTACCATCAAAATTTAATCGAATTCTTTAAACACCCACTCATGAGGAATATGCCACCAAAATGTACAATAATAATAAAAAAAATATTAGGAACAAATTTATGATTTTTGTTTTAGATAGTTTTATTCAGTCTTATCTCAAATATGAAAGAGACACAATGACCTGCATGATTGTGGGTTAGTTAATTAAAACTAAACTAATTAAAAAACTATTTTGCTACTTTAAATAAAATAAACATTAAATGAAAAAAATATTTATATCATTTTATTTCAGCTAGTAGCCAAGGCAAAACTAACTAAAATCAAAACTGAATTTTCAAAAACACAAAATTCAAAACTCAACATTCTATATATATATATATATATATATATATATATATATATATATATATATATATATATATATATATATATATATATATATATATATATATATATATAAAAAAAACAACACGAAAAACATTTATAGCAGAAAACAGAAGAACATTGATGAGAGAAAATTTGAAATGAATGCAAACCTAAAAAAAGTCTCAAGTCATTAAAGATCTAAATAAATTAACTTGTTTTATAACTTAAATACAGTTTGATGACTGCTAAGAATCACTGGGCTTTGGCAGGTGTGACGAGTTGAGTTTGGACCCTCTTAACTCATTAAACACAGATGGTTTGATATTCTAGCAGCACAGATTAACTTCTCCATCTGAAACATCTCTGCTGAAATCCCGAGCTGGAGTCGGTACCATCTGTCCAGCGCTAATCTCTGACTCACTGCGTCTCACACACTCAGGAATCTTTAAATATACAGGGATCGTTGCAGGGGGCGGCACGCTTTACAGATGCAATCCTGCTGTTTAAAACAGAAAGAATGCTACTTTCAGCAGAAATCAGGCCGCAGTGACGAGAAGCAGTCCGATGGGTCTGAGGAGATTGTGTTAAATGACTAGCAGATGACAAGAAGCACCGAGGGGTAAAGTGATTCAAACATCTGCCCCCTCTCGCCACGAATGAACGTGATTAAAATGAATTTGCTCCGTGCATAAACTCAGCCTCTGATAACATTGTTCACTTCTACAGCGCGGCAGAAAATCCTGCTCGTAAAAACAAAAGGCAGAGAGAAGAAAAATGGCTGCAGATTTTCCCCTGGCCTGCAAGCAATGTGAGGCGTTTTTCAGAGCGTGTTGTTCCTGCAGGCCTCCAGCAGATTAGTGTAACTAATAACACATGCTAATAAGCTGTTAGCACACGCTTTAATCGCCTCATCCTCACTGCGAAGACAAAGAGATTAGCATGGTGTCAGATTAGCATTTATCTGATGAGCATAAGGAAATGTCTCTGTGTGTGTGTGTGTGTGTGAGTGTGTGTGTGTGTGTGTGAGTGTGTGTGAGTGTGTGTGTCTGTCTCATTCAGAGCTGAAACAATGTGACCTGTGTCTGATGAGAGGATCCAGAGAGAACGTCTGCTGTCTCACACAGCCTAAGACCAAAACAATCCTGTTGCACACATATTTACTTTATCTAAATGTATTTTCATCGTTAGTCCATGTAATTCAGGTCCATTAATTAATATTAACAGATACAACTTTTTATTTAAAAAATGCATTAGTAAATGCTGAAATTAAATAAGATTAATAAATACTATTTAATAATACTTCAAGTTGAATGAAATTTTATTGTAAAATGTAACCAAAAAAAAAAAACCATGAGCTCATTAACATGATCACGCTTATTTGCATAATAAAGCCTATTCAGCATTCAGAAACTTCAGCTGCTTTAATGAATGATGATGTGCAAATAATTTACAGCTATTTTTGGTGCAAGAAACCTTGACAGACATTACAAAAATGAAGAACATTTACACTTTAATAACTGAAGTTTTTAACTTGACACGTAGTCTTACAAATGTCACACTCATGCTCAAGACGATGGAAAAAGCAGTGAGACGCAGCGGTCTAACCTCTGTATTGATTACTCATATTGATGGAGTGTGTTTTGAAGAATCAGCAGAGTGTCGCAGACACTGACTCACACACACACACACACACACACACACACACAGACAGACAGACGCAGGTATGTGTGAACATGACAGGTCTCCATTACTCATCAGTAATCAGACGTCTGATCCGGTTAATGTGATCAGTTCAGATCTGTGTTCCTGCACATCAAAATCTCTCTTCATCTGTCTGTCTCCGATTTAATACGTCCAGTTGCAAGACAAACAATTTCATTTGTATTGCCAACATTTACACCTGTGGCACACAAACCCTGCGAAACCACTAATGTTTGCGGAGTGGATGAGGAGAGACCTCTCATATGATTGTAAAGTGCTTTGGGTTCACAGCAATGCACAATAAAGCACTATATAAAGGCCTAAATCAATCAATATCAACTACACTCTTTTCCATATTGATTATTCACAGGTGTTTTACCTGTATTTTGAATTATGCATTTCCTTGACCGTGTAATTTTTCTACTGTTCAACATTTAGAGTAATATTCTGTTTTACTAAGAAATTCATCACTTTATAACTGTTTAAGAGAGAGTTAAATAAGTTCTGAGAAGGTTCCTATTAAGTAATTAAAATGTTACTTTTAAATGTTCAAATGTTCAGAATGTCCAAAACATTTTCATTTTTTTAAATGTGTAAAAAAAAAAAGTTTTTGCTTGGATGCATACATCGGAGAAAAGGAAAACGGGGAACTTTATCACAACGTTTTTTAAGAGTTATACAAATGTTAGGAAAACGTTCTTAAAATACTGTTTACACATTCTTGTAACATTGAGAGAAAACATTCTGAGATCAACTTGGAATGTCCTTATGATGTTATTTGAACTTGACGAGCATTCTAAGAATGGTTTTGTAACCTTTAAATAATGTTATAATCCAAAAAAAAATAATAATGTTCTAAGAATATTAAAAATAAACATTCAAATAACATATTTTGGTTAAAAAGGTCAGCAGAATGTCGTAAAAATTGTTTTAGTAACCTTTAAATAATGTTATCACAACAAGAAAATTGGGCTTTTCAATGTTTTAAAAACATTGTGGGAACATTATTTTGAAATATTTCTATAACCTAAATTTGATATCTGGGACAAATGTGATCTATTACGTGAACGTCCAACTAAAATGTTTCATAAAACAAGTTCCATGAACGCTGTATAAATGATGTTTGTGCTAACATTCTGAGATGGTTACTAAAGACCAGACAACTCTGAACAAACGTTCTGTTCATGTTATTTGAAGAACGTTTGTTCATGACTTTGAGAGAACCTTGCCAGAACATCCTGTTAGCTGAGCTGAACTATTGATTAGAACCTAAAATCCTGAATATTTCATATCTCACAGTCCTAAAAGCTTGTGTTTCTGGGTGTTTGTGAGTGAAATCAGAGCTGCATTGTTTCAGGATCTGCTCCTGTTCTCCAGGATTCTGCTGGACCAGATCCAGCCACTTCCTCTCTGATTACAGGAAGTGACGTCACTGCCTGTTTACGAGCAGGAGCTTGGGTGAGTGTTTGGAGGAGACCTGCACATGAAGCTCAGACCTGACAGCAGTTCAGCTCAGAATGTGTGTGTTTGTGTGAGGCGGCCCTGCTGCGGTTTGATCATCAGTAAATCACCCCAAAACTCCCCATAATCACACAGCTCTCAAACTACAATTCAATTTAAGTTTATTTGTATAGCACTTTTCACAATACAAATCGTTGAAAAGCAGTTTTACAGAAAATGTCAAGTTTCTACATTATATTCAGGAGTAGGTTATTAGTGGTGACTATGATGGAAATGTACAGTAAGAGTCATGCAGTTAGTTACAAATTACACAATCAAACAGACGGTGAACACTAATAACTGCAATGATTATAATGATGTGAGCGTGGCAGGACAGTGTGAAGATCTGCAGATGTGTTGGGCTCTGAATGTTAGTTTCTCTCTGTTTCTGTTTATTTCTTTCTGTCATATTTACTGCAGTTACAGGAAAACCGATGAATCCAATTAAACACACAAAAGAGTCTCATGAGCAGAACATGTGCAGCTCAGGGTTCACCAGAACATCAAAAGAAATGATGAAATGCTCTTGTATTTCAAGGAAACCGAATGTTATTTATAAACTGAAAAAAGTTTGAAATGCTCAGAAATTGCCGGAGTATATTTCACAAACAATTGCAAAGAAATGGCATGTAGGACACTGAATTAAATGTCAAATTCTGAATCAGAAAAAAACATTTTCTTGTAAAACATATTTTAAAAATCTTTTTATTTTTATTTTTAACTTCAAAAAATTGCTTTTTAAAGTGTAGAAGTGAAATTATTTATGATGGTTTCTCACATTTACTCCCAAATTCGTTCACTATTTTCAGTCGATTATTCTCTTTTGTTAACCAAATTACAGTGAAATATTACCGCATTCATATCATTTTAATTGTAATCGTCATAAAGTGAATCATTACAAAAAGTACCATTGTATAAATGCTTTTACAATTTAAATCCGTGTTTTTCTTGCATTAGAGTAATGCACATTTCTGCAGGATAAATGGAAATGATTCAACAATATAAACATCTTAAAGTCTAAAAAAATAGGCTTTTTCTTTATGCAAAATATAGTAATCTTTTCTTTTGATTTTGAGGTGAAAAATGACAGACACACACACACACGGGTCACATCAGGTCAGTTTCACTTGTGTCCAGCACTGTCCTCGTCTGACTTCAGATTAGATTATGAACTGAAGGACTCGTGCGAGTGTGTGTTGTGTGTGTGTGTGTGTGTGTGTGTGTGTGTGAGACAGAGAGAGAGAAACACAATGCAGCTATCTATGATGCTAAACTCCTCACCGGATGCAGTGACAGATTAAGGTTACTTTCCTCCCACAATCCACAAAGAAACACAGAGTATCACTTTAAGAGCATGCTTCAGCCAGTTATTATCATTAACTAAAACCAAAAAATTTGCATTACTTGAAATAAGCATTACAGTGTTTTTTCAGCTGCTTCCACACAAACTCTCTCCTTGTCACAGTTTCTGAAAGCTGTCACTCAAACAGCAGAAGCACAAACCAGATCTACAAAACCAGACACTAATTCTCAGCCTTTGACTCAGTTTTCAATTTCATTAAACACTTTTTGCAAAACACAACATGCAATTCTCAATGCAACGCACTCAAATCTAACAGGAATTAATATTATGGCAAAGGTGTTTGCAAATGTGTGCTTTTGAGATGTTTGTGATATTTTCAATGCAGTGCTTCATTTTGTAAGAGATGTGAGGTGTTTTGCATATGTGACCCTGGACCACAAAACCAGTCATAAGAGTCTTTTTATTTTTTTAATTGAGATTTATACATAATCCATAATCTAAATATAATTTATTACATTTAATTTATGGTTCTGATTCTGTGGCTGTAGTCACTCAGAGATCAGCGATGGATGTCCCGGTTCTCGCTCTGGAAGTCATTCAAGCGTGTGCTGCATCTTAATTCAGCTGTAAACTCACAAACTCACAAACATATGGAGTCGCGTAAGCCGCTTATGAGCCACATTATACTGACCTGCTGCATGTGTGTTATTGAGACACTATTATAAATATGTTGAATTAGTTTTCATTTTAGTTAGTTTTAGTGGTTCTGTTGTGTATTGCTGTTATTTTATGTATATATTTTTAAAATGTCTATTTTTTTATTATTATTTCACTTTTTAATTTGAGCTGTTTAGATATTATTTTTATATAAATTGCTACTTATATCAAATTTATATACATATAAGGACTGTCAAACGATTAATCACATCCATTATAAAAGTCAAACTCAAAAATAGCATCCAAAATAACAGTGAAAACAAATAACAAATAAAATTATAATATAAAATAATTTAAATAAATTATAAAATTGTGCTGTCGAACAATTAATCAAGATTAATCACATTCAAAATAAGTTTTTTTTTTTACATAATGTGTGTATACTGTGTATATTTATTATGTATATATAAATACAAACACATGCATGTATGTGTATATATATATATATACACAGTACCCATACATATATAATGTAAACAAAAACATTTATTTTGGATGCGATTAATTGTTTGACAGCACTTTTATTTATATATATATATATATATATATGTATGTGTGTGTGTATATATATATGTATATATATATGTGTGTGTGTATATTATTTATTGGAATGAGAGATGTTGCTTTAGAAACTAGCTGAAATAAAATAAGTTTAATGTTTTTCAGATTTTATTTTAATTAGAGTTTACTTTAAGTAATGAAAAGGTTGTTTTTTATGGTTTTAGTAAACTATAATAACCCTGGTGTGGCTCATATCACTGAAAGCACATGATGACTCAGCATAGACTTCATATGAAGTTAATTCTAATGACAATGAGAAACGCTGCAAGAAAATGTTCTGCATTTTTAACATGTAAAGTGGATGTTGAGATTCTCAGTGGAGTAGTGAGGATGAATGGGAGGTGAATATACAGGGCAGTTTATTTACTCCAAACTAAACTCTGAACCGCTTCAGATGCACAGAGAGAGAGAGAGAGATGGTCAATAAAGCTGCAGTGCACTCTGGGATGAGATGTTTGAGCGAGAGCGGATCTGTTGCCCTGTTACTGCTTTATTAACTGTGTGTTTGGAGAGACTCAGGAAGAACAAAGACTGCAGGCTCACAAACGCTTCCTTCTCTCGAACACATCAATCAAACACTCATAATCAATCACATTTATTTCTATAGCACATCAACAAATACTGTACACTGCCTAAATCATACCACAAACCTTTATAAAACAATTAAACAACTTTGTTCTGCTATAAATGTAAAAATAAAATGTCACTTTTTTTATTTTCAAAAAATACAACTTACTGTAACTTTTATGTATAAATACAATAATAAAATACACTTAATATAAAATTAAATAATAAAATCATTGTATAAATTGCACGTACATTGTTTACACACACACACACACGAATGTATATTATTATTTAAATATATTAAATTAAATATGTAAATACAATTATATAAATTAAGTTATATCAATATATTTATAACTACATTATCATGTAAAATTTTGCAATTTTATATATAGTAAAAATAAAGTATATGTGACCTTGGACCACAAAAAAACTAAAATCTCCTTTAAAGTTGTCCAAATGAAGTTCTTAGCAATGCATATTACTAATCAAAAATTAAGTTTTGATATAATATTTACGGTAGGAAATTTACTAAATATCTTCATGGAACATGATCTTAATATCCTAATGATTTTTGGCATAAAAGAGAAATGTATAATTTTGATCCATACAAGGTATTGTTGGCTATTGCTACAAATATACCTGTGTTACTGATGACTGCTTTTGTGCTCCAGGGTCACGTATATGGTAAATACTCTCTTGCTTATCAGATGTACCATGTTGTGGCGTCTGAGAGCAGATTTTAGGCATCTCACAAAATAAAACAGAAAACAGTCTAATAATTCACTGACTAACTGCTTTCAGACTGACTTTGCTTCCACACACCATATCACTTTCCACACAGTATACACAGTATCACTTTTTATTTTAGTTTATTCATTTATATATTTATTATTGAAATGTTGTTATATGCATGTGTTAATTTTATTTAATTTCTTTATTTTCTTAAATATGTGGGTAGATAGTATTTATAGAGTTGTAACTTTTAGTTTTAGTTACTTTTTCTTATTTGTAAGTCGCTTTGGACAAAAGCGTCTGCTAAATGACAAAAGTAAAGTAAGTAAGCAAGCAGACCTGTAAACTGCATTAGATTGATTCATCTCAACACTTCATTAATACACATCTGCATGTCTGAAAATCAAGAGTCCTGAATGAAAAATGGACCCAATTAGATTATAAGTGGTTTCCACTTCCTCAGACGAGGTGTGCTCAGACTTTACTTCCACCGATTCCACATGCTGACGTCTGTCTGTGACTAATAAACACACCGGAAACTGTGAAAACAGTCAAGAACACATCCATGTTTAAAATAAGACGAATCCCAGACAACTTCATCCCTGAGGTATAGAGTTCAGCAAACACTGCAAACAGCACTGATTAAAAGCCATCGCAAAAACACCTAAAAAAGACCTGAAGTTACTTCCACAAATAGTTTGTTTGTTTTAAAAGAGCCCAAAAGTGTCTGAAAGCGTCCAAAGGCTGCTGTATATGATGTGCTGGAACGATAAAGAAAGGCTGGAGTAAAAGAGCTTTTATAAAGCGAGTGATTCTGACACATTCATGGCTCTTGATGTTTAAATGAAAGATTTGGCCGCCGAGGGTTTAATGCGCTGCGAGAGAGAAGAAACCTGAGAATGAGAGCAGGAGGAAGAGAAGCTCTGGGAAACACTCGCATATAAAAGAGTGTTCAACATCATTCACACACACACACACACACACACACACACTGTTTGGTCACATTTATTAAAGAGCCACAAATCCCTTAGAATGAGCCTATAGAACGATCACACACACACACTCTCTCTCTCTCTCACACACACACACACACACACACACACACACACACACACACACTGTTTGGTCACATTTATTAAAGAGCCACAAATCCCTTAGAATGAGCCTATAGAACGATCACACACACACTCTCTCTCTCTCTCTCTCTCTCTCTCTCACACACACACACACACACACACACACACACACACACACACACACACACACTGTTTGGTCACATTTATTAAAGAGCCACAAATCCCTTAGAATGAGCCTATAGAACGATCACACACACACACACTCTCTCTCTCTCTCTCTCTCTCTCTCTCTCTCTCACACACACACACACACACACACACACACACTGTTTGGTCACATTTATTAAAGAGCCACAAATCCCTTAGAATGAGCCTATAGAACGATCACACACACACACACACTCTCTCTCTCTCTCTCTCTCTCTCTCTCACACACACACACACACACACACACTGTTTGGTCACATTTATTAAAGAGTCACAAATCCCTTAGAATGAGCCTATAGAACGATCACACGCTCTCTCTCTCTCTCTCTCTCTCACTCACTCACACACACACACACACACACACACACACACACTCAGGGCCCTATAGCTCATGTGTTTGCTCTGTACCGTCTCCTCGTTCAGCAGATAAAGAATATTAATGGCTGGAGGTGGTTTAAAGCTGCTCTGTCTCCTCCTGGCACCGAATCCAGAACTCAGACTAGAACCCATCCGTCTCTCCATCAGTGACGCAGAGCGACTGGCACTTCTCCTTTAGCTCAGATGTTTGTTATGGTGCCTTTAAATTCACTGCTGCATTAACAATAACACCCTCAAATATATTATTAAATAACTTTCTCTGAAGTTGACTAAACTTACAATTTAAAGGGGATCTATTATGCAAAAATCATTTTTATAATGTGTTTGATCACAGTTGTGTGGCTGCAGTGTGTGAAAACCAGCCTATAATGTTAAAAATCCACCAACTCTTTTTTTTTATAAAACCAATAAATGATGAACAGTCTCTCCAGATGAGCCGTTTCAGATTCTCCCTCTGTTCACGTCACCGAGGGGAAAAAGTCCTGCCTTTTAGTGACTCCCTGCTCTATTAGCATAAACACAGCCCTGAGTGAGAAGCGGTCCGCCATTACTGGAGATAATACACTGTCAGCGCCAAAGAGGCTTTGTGTTGTGTTTTGGGATGCACTAATGAACATAGTCTCCATAATCTCCTCCCATCTGAGCCGAGGACACTGTGGTTAAAGTTCATTTTCGAAATAAATATCCCGGAAAAAATCTGTAAAGCCCCCTATATGTTTAGGAATTAATACCAATGCTTCATGCACGAACGTCAGCTCCAGGCTAAGTATCATGCGTTTGTTTTCCAAATTGTCTTTCTGAAAGAGCTTCTTGGCACTCTGTAAGGCTAATTGCTAAAGCTATCCCCGTCTGTGTAATTCATAAACGTGAATTTATTATGCACAGTACAATCAGATGACTGACTTTGAAACAGAGTAGTTTTCTGTAAAGATAACAGGCTTGTATTAATAGTAGAATGTTTATTTATAAAGGCTAGCACTGCTAATGCTGGAGCTCTTGAAGCTCCGCCCTCTTCTCCAGGAGCAACAGCTCATTTGCATTTAAAGCAACGCACTCAAATACAGAGCGTTTTGGCTCACACCCTAAAAGTGGGAATTTTAACAAGCTGTAAAAAAATATCTGTGGGGTATATTGAGCTAAAACTTCACACATAGGCTCTTGAGACATCAGAGACTTATTTTATATCTTGTAAAAAGGGGCATAATAGGTCCCTTTAAAGCAATTTAAGTTGAAACATGTTTTTTTTACAGTGTGTCTCATAACAGTTCATGTACACTGCAAAAAACAAATACAACTAATGTTATTTTAGCATCACTGAGATACTATTATAGTTTTTTATTATATTTTTTAATTATTTTAAATATTTTGTTTTTGTATTTATATTTTTTTAATATATATTTCTCTTATTTATATATTTAAAGTTTGAATTAGTTTTTATTTATTTTTATATTTTCCTTTTTCAAATTGTTAGTTTAATCTGTTGTGATTTTGTCATATTTTAATATCTATATAGCTTATTTTTTATATAATTTTTGGTTCCGTTTTAGTTTGTTATTTACATTAAGTTACTATAATCATTATATTATGTACATAAAGTTATTAAATAAAACTAAATGAAAATGAGTAGCAACATTTATGTATCCCTCCTATATTTTTTTCAGTTAACATTTAGTTCATTTCAAGAAACAAAAACACAAAAGTGTTTGGTTTTAGTTACAGTTTTTTTGGATTGCTTACACACTAAAATTAAAAGTAGTACACTATTAGCAAAACCTTGCACTCAAGAAGCAAAACATCAGCCCATATTTGCACAACTATAAGCACATTGTCAACCTCACACTTGTTGCAAAACTCTACACACAGTGATTTGCAAAACACTAAACACACTTAACATACATTACACACAAAAATCTATCATGAAGTCACTTCCTTGCAATACCAAAGCACTGACTGTCAAATTACCGCACCGTCCAACCAATTGGTTCAACACAGTCATCAGGTGTGCAAACACTTGTTTGCTTAATTGTAGACACACCAATCAGGTGTATAAGCACTATAAAAAGCAGCAGGTGAGTTCATCGGTCTTCAAGCACAATGGAAAGAGTCAGAGAAAGAGTAAGACAACGAGGAGGAGGACGGGAAGGAGGAAGGGGAGGAAGAGGAAGAGATGGAGGCCATGCTGGAGGTAGAGGAAGAGGAAGAGGAGGACAAGAAGGTGCTCAAAGAGGACTGAATCTGACAAATGAGATCCGCGCAACACTGGTTGACCACGTTGTCAACCACGGCCTGACGCTGAGGGAGGCTGGACTGCGAGTACAGCCAAATCTAAGCCGATACACAGTGGCAAGTGTGATAAGAACATTTCGACTGGAAAATAGGTATTGTAAAAATATCACCATATCAAAAACATCTGCACGGTTTCAGTAACTGCTTACAGTACTGTATTCTATGCAGTATCAGCACTTCTGTTACCTTTTCCTGTGAAATTACTGTACTATTGTATACTGTTTTTTTTTTTTCTACATAGGATTGAGGGTCAGGAACGACAAGGGGGAAGGCCTCCTATGTTCACAGAACAGCAAGAGAGGGAGATAGTAAACATGGTTTGGGCCAACAATGCTATAACACTCAGCTAATGCTATAATCAGCTCCAAGCTAACATTGTCAATAACCATGCCAGTTTCAACGATATCCATCAGGTCTCAACATCAACACTGGCACGCATCCTAAAAAAAAAACATATTCAAATGAAGCAAATTTATCGAGTGCCTTTCGAGCGCAATTCCGAAAGGGTGAAACGACTGCGGCATGATTATGCAGAGGTATGTATTCACTTTAGCAGTGTGATCTTGCATACTGTCTCATAATCTTTTACTGTACTGTAATATGTATACTAGATCTACACTGAACTACACAATTTTGCCTGACACTGTTCTTCAGGGAGTTTTACGAATGGATGGAGAGGAGATCCAGCATGAGTTCATTTACGTAGATGAGGCTGGGTTCAACCTGACGAGAACACGAAGGAGGGGAAGAAACATCATTGGCCACAGGGCTATAGTCAATGTCCCAGGGCAACGTGGGGGTAATATAACACTCTGTGCAGCCATTACACAGAATGGGGTCCTCCACCGCCATGCCCATATGGGCCCTTACAACACAGCACTCATACTTACATTCTTGGACCAATTGCACAACATAACAGCAGCGAATCAAATCGATCATATGCAATACATTGTTGTCTGGGACAATGTGTCTTTCCACCGCTCTGCTCTGGTTCAGAACTGGTTTCAGCAACATCCACATTTCACCGTCCTATATCTTCCACCATACTCTCCATTCCTCAACCCTATAGAAGAGTTTTTCTCGGCATGGCGGTGGAAGGTATATGATCTCCGTCTCCAGGCTGAGGTACCCCTCATCCAAGCCATGGAGGAGGCCTGTGACCAGATGGAGGTAGCAGCAATGCAAGGATGGATTCGTCATCAAGACGTTTCTTTCCAAGGTGTCTTGCTAATGACAACATTGCCTGCGATGTTGATGAAATTCTCTGGCCAGATCCAGCTAGGCGAAGAGACAATGTCTAGTTTTTTTTTTTTTTTTTTTGTAACAGTAAACTTACAGTACAGTACGTAAAGTGACATTTTGTTACAGTATTATGAATCTCCATGTCAACATTTTGGGCGTGTTGAGAAATAAATGAGTTTCTTCAGTCTGCAACATTGGTCTTGTGTAGTGTTTGGTGGATTTACTTTATATTTGTACTTTGTTGATGGTAGCCTACTCTAATCATAGGGAAGCAGAAGTGCTAAAAGTGTTTTAGGTTTATCACAGCAGAGTGTAACTCGTGCAAACAGAGTATAGTAAAATGTGAAATGTGTGTTTCATATGGTAACAAAGTGTGGTTTTTAAACAGAAGTGTATAGTTTTTACAAGAGTGTTTAATTATGCAAAGGATCTGCAGTGTTTTGCTAATTGTGTGTGTGTGGTTGTGCTAATTGTGTGTAGTGTTTTGAAAACACGGGGCCTGTTTTGAAAATCGTGGTTAAGCAATCCAAAAAAACTGTAAGTATATAAACCCTGAGTACAACTGATATAAATCTGAGATTTAGAGAATGTGTTGTGACTGTAAGTGTTAAAACAACATTTAACTCAATTTATGAATATTCTTGCTGGAAAACAAGACAAAGATGCATTTTTTGCATTGTGTTCAGTTAAACTAATAAATCTGTGTGTGTTGGGGTTTTACGGAGGTGAATCAGGGCCAAATAAGGTCTCCTCAGATGAACTGCTGCAGATCTGATGAAAAACACCCCTAACAATGAGCTGGAGTCGCTCCGAGCCGCTCGAGCTCCGCTTTCCTTCAGGAATGTTCACATGCACTTGATAAACTTCCCTTAGACCGCCGCGTGTGTGTGTGTGAGAGAGAACTGTACATGTGTGTGTGTGTGTGTGAGAACTGTACATGTGTGTTTGAGTGAGTGTGTGTGTGTGTGTGTGTGTGTGTGAGAACTGTACATGTGTGTTTGAGTGAGTGTGTGTGTGTGTGTGTGTGTGTGTGTGAGAACTGTACATGTGTGTTTGAGTGTGTGTGTGTGTGAGAGAGAACTGTTTGTGTGTGTGTGTGTGTTATAGTTGTAAATGAGTGGTTTGGACCGAATCAGTGGTGTGTTTCTATTAGTGAAGATCCGGTTATGTAAACAAACTTTTATTTTGGATGCAATTAATGCAATTAAATTCTTTTATATTGTAATTTTATTTGTATATATTTGTTTTCACTGTAATTTTGGTTAAAGATATTTTTTTATTAGATTATTTAAAAAATGTCAAAAGTTTTAATTAGTTTTATTATTTTTAGCTTAATGAGTTTAAAGATGAATTGGCAACTAGCTGAAACATTATTTATTTTATTTTATTATATATTTTTTATTATATTAATATTTATTATTATTATATATTTAATATATTATTATTTTATATATTCAAGTTTTTTATGGTTCAAGTTTTAGTTAACGATGATAACCCTGGCTGTCTCTAAATGAAACTGAGCACATGTTGAAATCTACAGTAAAACTCTAGATGAGATGCTGCTGAGGAGAAGCTACTGAGATATTAGAGAGATCTCATGTGACTCTCTCTCTCAGTTATCTGCCAAGCTGTCCATGTTTTTCCTCAGAAACGCTGCCAACATCTTTCCTCGGCGCGCAGAATAAGCCCTCGATTCTCTCTCTCTCTCTTGTAAAGCACCTTTTTACTGCTGGCCTCTCCGCCACACTCAGCAGAAAAACACACATTTCCAAATAATGACTCCGGCCTGCCAAGATCTCTCCCAGCGCTGCCAGCTTTCCTTCAGAGAGACAGAGATCATATGGAAAGATATTGTGGAGATTTCTAGGGACAAAGAAAAGCGCGAGGTTAAAGGTCAAGACTATAGAAGCAGAAAATTGAGAAGTGGAGCACGGCGGCGTTCATTCCAGAAGAGCTACAGAAATCCAGACTCAGACATCAGGCCTGTCAGCCGATCACTTATAATCTCTAATATTCAGTTCCTGTCATGTACATGTGACGCTGGGAACAGGAACTCACATGATACTGTACATGCACAGAAACAAGATTTGGACCGTTTATAAAGAATAAACCACCACAGGGTTTTCCAAACACTAATAATTAAATAAAACATTACAATGAACATCTCGAAAATAATAAATAAATAAATAAAATGTAATATAATATAAAAATAATGCCAAATAAAAACAATCAATAAAAAAAAATAAAAAAAAAATAAAACAAAACACTAACTAATACCAATAAATTTTATTGGATACATTTATTTATGCTAACACCAATGCAACATGATATGTGAAAGTTATGCTTGAAAAGCATGTCATATCAAAGTCAAATCATACCAAAACGGGAAGAATTTAATGACAAACAATTACACATCATTACCAAAAACAAACAAACAAACAAAAAATCTTGAAGAACAATGTAGCTATATGTCAGGGACAAATTACAATGATAAAGCATAGAGTGAAAAATTACACAAATTAAAAAAAATTAAAAAATTTCTCTCAAAATTATTTCTCTCTTTTTTTCCTCACAGTTTTGTGAAAAAAGTCAGAATGGTGAGATATAAAACTGTGAGAAAGTCTGAACTCTGAGTTTATATCTGGGAATTTTTACTTTTTTGTTTGTTTCCGCCACAAAAAAAAAAAAAAGTTATTGCATCTTTTTATCTTAATTCCGACTTTTTTTTCTTGAAATTCTGGGTGTTTCTTACAATTCTGAGAAAAAGTTAGAACTGTGAGATATAAGCCTCCCTTTCTTACAGTTTCCATCCTGTGGCAGTAAAACGTTTCTACAGAATGAGCTTTAATAACCAGAATAAAAGCTGATTATTACGGTTCACACGGTGAACAAAGCCTAAAGGTTGATGAGATCAGAAGACGAGGAATAATGGCTTCCTCCGCCGCCGTCTGCTGAACGTGGCGATGAAGCGACTCGGATCTGAATCACAAATCTACTGGAAAGCCAGGAGGACTGGGAAAATCATTCGGCTGCTCCAGGAGCGTTTCAGACGGGCTCCGGCTCTATATTTCACGATCAGCGCACAATGAGCTCTTTCTGCGGCGTTTAGGGAGTTTGTTTCTGCTTCGCGAGTGTTGGAGGAGACTTCTGAGATTTTTGGCAGAGAGCAGCGCAAACAGAGACAAACACAAGTAAACATTTGCAGCATTAATCACGCTTTATTTGTGATAAACATATATGCTGCTGCGGATCTGTGCGATCCGGCCTAAACTGGATCCATGATCTGCTCAGGCTGCTTTTAGAGAAGAAAACTGTGAATGTTCTCTGTGCCAGTAGCTCAGCTGTTTTAAAATAGTCTCGCTTTTTCAATAACAGCACTATTTATCCATAACTATCGGTGCAGACAAAATACTGGCATTATAGTTCATTACTGTGTTTTAGTCTGATGTTGTCACGCTAATCACCGGGGTTATTATAGCTACACTACCAGCCAAAAGATTTTGAATGTGTTTAAAGAAGTCTCTTCTGCTCACCAAGCCTGCACTTAATTGATCCAAAGTACAGCAAAAACAGTAAAAGTTTGAAATATTTTTACTATTTAAAACAGCTGTTTTCTATATGAATATCTGTTAAAATGTAATTTATTTCTGTGATCTGCAGCTGTATTTTCAGCATCATTACTCCAGTCTTCAGTGTTACATGATCTTCAGAAATCATTATAATATGTTGCTCAAGAAACATTTATTATTATTATTATTATTATCAATATTTAAAACAGTTGAGTAAATTAGTTTTTTTTCAGGATTCTTTGAATAGAAAGATCCAGGGAGTCAGTATATGGTTAGAGATATATGGCCTAATGGTTAGAGAGCTGGACTTGTAATCCAAAGGTTGTGGGTTCGAGTCTCCGGCCGGCAGGGATTGTAGGTGGGGGGAGTGAATGTCCAGCGCTCTCTCCACCCTCAATACCACGACTGAGGTGCCCTTGAGCAAGGCACCGAACCCCCAACTGCTCCCCGGGCGCCGCAGCATAAATGCTACCCACTGCTCCGGGTGTGTGTGTGTGTGTGTGTGTTCACTGCTGTGTGTGTGTGTGTGTGTTCACTGCTGTGTGTGTGTGTGTGTGTGTTCACTGCTGTGTGTGTGTGTGTGTGTTCACTGCTGTGTGTGTGTGTGTGTGTGTGTGTGTTCACTGCTGTGTGTGTGTGTGTGTGTTCACTGCTGTGTGTGTGTGTTCACGGTCTGTGTGTGTGTGTTCACGGTGTGTGTGTGTGTGTGTTCACTGCTGTGTGTGTGTGTGTGCACGTTGGATGGGTTAAATGCAGAGCACAAATTCCGAGTATGGGTCACCATACTTGGAAGTATGTCACTTCACTTCACTTCATATATGTGTATATATATATATATATATATATATATATATATATTATTAGAGGTCGACCGATATGGGTTTTTCTCTGGCCGATGCAGATTAATTAAAAAATGCCAAAAATCGGCCGAAGATCATTTCTGAAGATCATGTGACAGAAGACTGGAGAAATAATGCTGAAAATTCAGCTGCGCATCACAGAAATAAATTGCATTTAAAAATATATTCAAACAGAAAACAGTTATTTTATTGTTTCTGCTGTATTTTGGATCAAATAAATGCAGGCTTGGTGAGCAGAAGAGATTTCTTAAAAAAACAAAAAAACATTTAAAATCTTACTTTTCAAAAACATTTGACTGGTAGTGTAACTAAACCATACAAAAAAACATTACAGGGGATTTGAGGACATTTCAGACCGTCTAAAACCATTCTAAACCATTTTTTCCAGCCATAAAATAAAAAGAAATTGTTCATTTTCTTAACCAATTTTGTAATAAAGCAGATCTGCGAGTCACAATTAACACATCTGATCACGTTTAAACCCGACTTCAGCAGATTTACTATTGAAACCGGTGTGGAAAATGTGAAAAACGTCTGCAGATTGTGTCCGGGCCAAAACATCAGTCATCGTTTGACTTGCGCTCCAGAGCTGTTTCCTGCTCTTGGCAGATTCCGGACAGTATTTATTGTCAAAAGTTCTCGTCGAAGTCCAGGGCAAATCCCTGTCATTACAGCAGATCACGTGACCTCAAAGGAATGGACGACAGGCACCAGGCGGCCCAGACGGGTTAACCAGAGACCAGAGAACTGGAGTTAACCAGAACACACACACACACACATCAGGACCTTCCAAACAACTCAGATTAACATCAGCTCCAGATCAACTAAAGTTCAATATTTACTACAAACTTACTTTACAATATATGGGTGAAACCTGTCAAGAACTTCTCTGAGTCATATTTCATCCCAAAATCAAGACCCAACTAAAACCCAGGCATGTTTTCTCACATTTATTTTTTAATTGCTTACACACAAGTTCTGAAACCATGGCTCCTTTTCACTGAACTACACAAAAAAACACAAAACATGCACTCATCATCCAAAATAATTATGCATCTGCGAAAGCAAACATTTCTTTCAAAACTGTTTGAAC
Organism: Barbus barbus; assembly: GCF_936440315.1. Classification (NCBI taxonomy): domain Eukaryota; kingdom Metazoa; phylum Chordata; class Actinopteri; order Cypriniformes; family Cyprinidae; genus Barbus; species Barbus barbus. The sequence continues at coordinate 28,527,016 of NC_136761.1, read as the reverse complement.
TCTTATAAAAATCCAAATCAAGACTGAAATCAACCTCGGGCATGTTTTCTCACACACTGACAGTAGTGATGCACTGAAATTCTGCCAACAACACTGTAAAAAATGATGTTCTTCATCAGTATTTCTGTCTTGCTTTCCAGTAGAAAAATCTGAATATTCTCAAATTAAGAAACATTTACTGGAGTAGGAAAATGGTGTGACCCAGGTAACAAATTTAGGTTAAAACGTGGGAACATCATTACTTTGAAATGTTTCTAAAATATCCAGTTTTCTTGTCACGATTACAACAAAAGTTTTCAAAAAATGTTCTTAGAATGTTCTACTAACTCTGCTTTTCCCTAAAATGTCGTTATTTGAATGTTTGTTTTTTAATATACTAAGGACGTTAACATGTCAAGGTTTCTTGTTGTGATTATAATGTTATTTAAAGGCTACAAAAAAACGGTTCATCAAGTTCAAATAACATCATGAGGACATTTTGAGATTATTGATCTCAGAACATTTTCTCTCAGCGTTATGAGAATGTATATCAATATCAATAAAGTAAGGGAAGATATTAAGTCTTGCTCTCTGAAAAACGTATAAAAATGAAGTGAGTTTATGATTAAAACAAGAAAAAATATGTCAATGGTGTCAGAAAAATACATTTTAATTCAGAGGGAAAACAAGCTTATTTTTCTCATCCCATTGGTAGAAGCGAAAACTAATTTTGATCAGTTTCTTAGAAAACAAGACTTACTATCTGAAGTCATTTTGCTTCTCCAGTAAATGTATTTTGATTTAAGGATGTTTAGATATTTATACTAGAAAACAAGTAAAAAATACTGAGGCAGAACATGACTATTTCTGCAGTGCGTAAATATTGGGCCGAAACTGCAATTTTCAAGATAGTTTTGGAAGCTGAAATCATTGGCCAAAACAGCACTTCTCTGATGCCGTGATTTGACTGTGTCAGTAGCTATGTTTCCATCCATCTATTTGTATGCACATTTTGGAATATCACATACAAAATAAAACACTGGATGGAAACACCAAGATGTGCATAAATTCTAAAAAAATATGCATAAAAACTTATGTGCTCAATTGAGTAGGATAAACCTTTTATCTGATAAGTAAAAATGTGCATAAACTATGATGAAAACACATTTACCAAATAAATTCCACCATGCACATCAAAAAAGTCATGTGACTTTTCACAATGAGATAGAATAACTCGACTAATCAGTGGACCGATCTCGTTGCACAGCATCTGAACAATCTTACCTGCATCGTGCGCCGTGATGATGAGCGTGTATTTGTCCTGAGTTTCTCTGTCCAGTGTTCGTATCAAGTTCAGCTGACCACCAGATGTGAGGCTGAATGCTCCCGCATCGTTCCCGTTGTTCAGGGTGTAGCTGATCTGACCGTTAGTGCCCAGATCGTCATCACGGGCCACCACCTGCACAAATACAAAGTTCTGGCATCTATCTCAGTATGACATAATGACATTATCATCACATGTCACAGCTGATTGGTTCTCTGCTGTATCGGTAGCCAATGAGTTCGCTGATCAACATTCAAATACTTAGCTAATGTTTGTGGCAGCAGTTGTAGCATGCTTCAGAAACCCTCCACCTTCCCCAGCTCCACCTGTATAGATCTGCTACGGGGTGATCATGTATGCTATGGGGGTTATTCATGTTATATTACAGCAGCAGTGTTTCTTACATGCTCACAGCAGCATGTTGTGGATGTATTGACAGTAGAAGTCTCGGTACTTGCTCTGCAGCAGCAGCAGCGTAGCAGATCTAATCCACCAAGACTAAATACATTAACATTGTCATGTACATTATCATGCCAATCACTCCGAGAGTTGTCATGACTGAAATAAAATTAGTACCAGTCCCTACTGAACAAACCCATCAAATCTCAAAACAAGTCATGTCATCTCATATTCAAAGCCAAAACGTTGAATTAAATGCCAGATACAGTTTATTGTGCATCCAAAATACCATTAATATCCAGAACAAAATTCAGGACTTTTAATTATAAACACGTCTGAAGTACACCAGGACTCTTATTTTGAAATATCTTTGTTTTGCTACTTCCAGCTGCTCAAAAATAATGGAGCTAAAATATGCATCTTACAACCATCTACAACATATTATTATATAAACACCATCAAGTAAACATGGGCATAATTCATCAACAGTACACCATAAGCAATCATTTGGAATAAATGTGTGATATTCATTGACTATGACCTGCTCTGAAAAAACCCTTTCCAAGAAAGCAATTCTCATTTTCATTTATAATACATTTCATTTCTAACAATGCTATTAACCCTGCTGAAAAAAAATAAAACAAAAAAAATAACATTAAACTACCCAAGGGCCGTTTGCTGATCTGGTTTCCACAGATCAAGCAGGTCTTGTTAAATGGTTCAGAGGAGGTTTAGGACCTTCGTCAGGTGGCTGACCAGCTAAACCGTCTTAGACCAGCACATCACCTGGTTTAATCTGTCTTGTTTGAGCAGAATGAGATCATCAGGGGTGAAAAGGGTGACTAAGATGTAATATTTTAAACACTTCATTATGCTTTTAACTCTAGAGTTGTGCAGTAAGAGCTGTATTAAAGAAGACATTTCTCATTTTCATTCATGGCGATCTCACACCCTAATATAGTTCAGATTCACTCACTTAATTATACGTGCTTGTCACTCCTGAAACATTGCAATATATGTACATGTTGGTCCTCTTAAAAGCACGACAAACAAAACTTAAAATTGAATGTATTATATACAAGTGAGCATTATAATCAATGAATGTAACTTCACGCTGCATAATGAACCTCTTATTTACATTGTGTCTATGCTTTGTATGCTGAGGACTTGTGAGTGTAGAAGTCAAATCTACACAAATCACACAAATGATCTATTTTGAATTCAAAATGGCAAATTTCACCAAAAGGTGACAAGTTTGCATCTGCAGGAGATCTTCAAGCTTTTTGTAACTAAACAGCTTTAGTATACCCAGCCACGTTCTCACAACTTTCACTAATGTTTTTTAAGTCATAGAAATGTTAGGACAAAACGTGAAGTAAACGTTAAAGTAATATTTATGGAATGTTCATATACCTTTATTAATATTTGATTCTCATAATTCTGAGAGAAAAGGTTCTGCGATAAACATTCTTGAAACGTCCTTATGCTGTTATTTGTACTTGATGAACATTTTAAGAAACGTTTTTGTAACCTTTAAATAATGTTATAATCACAACAAGAAAACTGGGTATTTTAATGTTCTTATAATATTTAAAACAAAAGTTCAAATAATGTTATATTTTGGGTGAAAATAAAGTTACTAGAATGTTGTAAGAAACGTTTCTGTAATCTTTAAATAATGTTCAAAACATGTCAAAAAGCAAAGTTCCTACAATGTTTTTATAAGCTGAATTTGTTACCTGGTAGTTAGCAATTCTGATTCCATGTGGACTTTGCTCATTTTCACACAGGTCTCATTCTGTGTTTTAGGTCTGTAAAATGCCTTGTTTGCGTTCAGTGTTGGTTTGCGTGAGACTCTGGCGCTGGCACACCTGAGGAGCCGTGACTCCAGCTCATTTCCCTCTCAGGTGAGGTTTGTTTTGACTCGGACATTGAAGACCACCCTCACTATGTCATTTAGCCATGGCATATTACTTTCTGCGTTTACACTCGGTCACCCTGCGCTGGAAAGCCCGAGCCCAATTCACGCCCAGCATTTATCATTCCAGCTGCGCCGTCAAACACGCAAGCCCTTCCAGTTACAGAGTGTGCTTTGTGCTGGAAATTTGGTCTCTCATTTCTGCATGTTCAAGCAAAAATTATAAATGATGTAGAACCAAAGCTGCCCAATCTAATGAGATGAACTAAAGCTATCAGACGTTTCCCACTAAAGTCGTAATTACAAGTTTGTCGCATCGGACAATGGGTTCATTCTTGCCTATTAAATCTTAATAGAGCCAAAATGTACTGAAGATATCTAGATACTGGATTTACAATATCCAACAGATTTTGAACAAATTGTAACGTCACATTTGTTTACAACTGTATAAACATTCACCGAATAATCTAGTCAATCTCAGTCAAATAAACGCTGTGTAAAATACATCAAATGGTTATTGAGATATATAAATATACATGACTGTAACAGAAAGAGGAAGCAATGTAAATGTTGTGGGAAAAATGAACAAGACTTAACAGTCACTGTTTATAGTTTGTGTCCCGGACAAATCAAAAACTCAGTTTCTGAGTCTTCCAGTTGTAATTGGGTCATTTCTTGTATTCGGTGGCTTCTGTGTCCCTGGTAAAGATCATGAACTCATTTTTTAAATCATTTTTAAACTCTTGTTTGTCCTTAACAGGGTGGGCATTTTTGGCCTTCCATTTCATAGATTTAGTTTCATAAATGCTTACATTAATTTGCCTGATCTTGACCTGAATCATTTTTCAAATATCTCCCAATCATGATTACACAAAATGTTGTTTTGAAAATTGTATTTGATTTTCAACATGTTATGATGTCCAAAATGCACTGAATACCAGGAAGGACCCAAACATATGACTTCAGAAGCTGTTTATGTCTGATTTCCGACTAGAAAACTCTGCCTCTTTAGTTTCTCTTTCATGGGTCACTTTGGGAAAAAGCGTCTGCTAAATGCAAGATTGTAAATGTATTTACGATCATTTTGATAACATAAATGTAGGGTACTTGCCTGTAAGATGTTTCATAAATGCTTACACTTTTCCAAAAATAATTTCTCAAGTGTGTCCCCGCAAACACGATTACAAAAAAGTAGTTTGTTTTAAATTGTTTAAAAATGTTTGATGTCCAAAAGGCACCAAATACCAAAAATGACCCAAATATATATATGAATTCAGAGGCTGTATATATAAAATTTTTGACTAGTCCCTTTTTAATAAGTCACTTTGGGAAAAAGCATCTGCTAAATGCATGACTGTAAATGTATTTCTATCATGATAACTCTCGGAAGATTTTAGCATGGTGATGGCTATGACAATGTTTAATGTAATTGGTCTTGGTAATGTATTTTGGTGTGCTATGCTGCTGCTGCTGGTTATTTCTGTAGTTGTAGATTATTGCTGCTGCTGCAAAGCAAGTACAACTTGAACTTGCTACTGCCAATGCATACGCCGATACGCTGCTGTGAGTATTTAAGACATACTGCTGCTGCAAAAATAGCATATAAAATAACCCGTAGTAGGTTTCTACACAGGTGAAGCTTGCACCATCTACAGTTTCATATTGAAACATGGCATTTACGATAATTTTGATCCCATACATGTAAGATGTTCTTGGACAGCACCTGAATGTCTTTTGATAGCACTTGAATGTAAGACGTGCTTGGACATTTTGTCTTCCATTTCATAGATTTAGTTTCACAAACGCTAATATTTTTTTCAAGTATTTCTCCCAATTTTGATTACACAACTGTCAATTTCCAACTAGTTCCTCTTTTATAAATCACTTTGGAAATAAGCATCTGCTAAATGCACAATTCTAAACATATTTATGATAATTTCAAAAGTATAAATTCTGTGTGCTTGCCTGTAATATGTTCTTGAACATTTGTGTCTTCTATTTCATAGATTGTTTCATAAATGCTTACATTTTTCCAAATATATTTTCTCAAGTGTTTCCCCCAATCACAATCACAAAAAAGTTGTTTTAAAAACTGTATTTGATTTTCAAAATATTATGATGTCCAAAAGGCACTGAATACCAAAAATAACCCAAATATGTGACCTCAGAGGCTGTTTATGTCAATTTCTAACTAGTTATTTTTTCATAAATCACTTTGGAAATAAGCATCTGCGAAATGCATGATTGTAAATGCAATAATTTCAATAGCATAAATGCGTGTACTTGCCTGTAGGATGTTCTTGGGCAGGTTTCCTAAGTTCTCCTGTACGGTGACGCTGTACGGCGAGAGCTCAAACACAGGTGTGCAGTCGTTTACATCCAAAAGCACGATGTTAACAGTGGCACGATCCACACGAGGGCTGCTGCCGCGGTCCGCCGCCTGCACCAGCAGAGAATACACCGAGCGTGTCTCGCGATCCAGCAGCTTCGCCACTGAAATCACACCCGTCACAGAGTCGATCCGGAAGTCTGAGTTGGCATTCCCGCTGGCGATAGAGAAGCGTATCTGGCCATTGGTTCCCTCGTCGGCATCGCTGGCAAACACCTGCAGGACGTCGGCGCCGATGAGCGTGTTTTCCTCAATCTCGATATCGTAGATGTTCTGTGAGAAGCTAGGTGTGTTGTCGTTCACGTCCAGCACGATCATCGTTACCTCCATGCTGGAGGAAAGCGGCGGCTCACCTTTATCCGTACCCACGATGGTCAGCGAGTAATTGGCCATCTCCTCGCGGTCCAGCTCGCCAACCAGAATCACACTGCCATCGATGTTCCCGATGCTGAACTTATTTCCAAAAGGCCCTTTGAGGGAATATTCCACGTAGCTGTTGGGGCCGCTGTCGGCATCGGTTGCTTGCGCTGTGAACACTAGCGTATCCACCGGCGTATTCTCTTGAATATACGCTGTGGTTTGCGATGTGAATGTGGGCGGGCAGTCGTTGACATCTAGGAGGATTATTGACACTTGCGTGGTGCTGGTGAAGCGGGTCATTGGAGGCGGTGCCAGATCATTAACGGTGATGACGAGGTTGTAAAACGACTGCGTTTCCCGGTCCAGAGCTTTCCTGGTCTGTAAGACGCCGGCGTTTGTGATGGTGAACTGCGACTGCGGATCTCCTGAAGCGATCGTGTAATGCAGCTCCGCATTCGGCCCTGGAAAACAACTAGTGTTATTATATTTAATCAGAGGTCACCCCTCTGCTGTGGTAGAAAACATAAACGATGTTTAAAAACATTGAAAAGTGGCAAAATACAGAAAATGACTGTTGCCGATAACTGTATATCTTAAAAATAACAATATTTGTGTGGATATGCATTTTTATGAGCAGGGTTTCCCAAAATGGGAAATTTGTAATGATTTATTAAATCATAACAATGTAATTAATAATATTTATATAATAAAATAATATTATATAAATCTAATTATTTTATTTGTAACTAATATTTTATTTGTTAACTTGTATGTTATGTATGTTACAATCAAGGTTGTTATCATTAACTAAAACTAACCAACTGAAATAAATAAAAAATATTAGATGAAAAACCATTATATATATAACCACTGTTATAGTTTTTATTGATATTATGAATCAGTTTTTATTTTATATTGTGCTTTTTATTTTACTTCTAGTTAAAATTTTAGCAGTTTTTTTAATGTGTTCTTTTTGTAATTTTTAGTAGGTTTTGTTTTTATCTATATGATGTTTATACATTTTATATTTTAGTTACTTTAACACATCAAGTTAAACTAAACTAAAATGAGAAATTCTGCCTTGGCGACTAGCTGAAATAAAACGTTTTAGATATTTAAACTGAAGCACTGAAATTAAATAAAAATTAAATAAACCTAAATAGAAAATAATAATAATAATGATAATTATAAAAATACACAAAAATTATAAAAATTAAACAAAAATTTAAATAAACAAACAAAAAAATATAAAAATACAAAATATTCAAAATATTATTTAAAATGATAATGGTATATAAATACGAATCATGGTCACACGCAGCACTTCTCACGCAACGTCTACTCCTTCGACATTCCCGAGGACACCTGTCCAGGTAGGAGGCACGATAACAGATCGCTCAGTTCTGATCGCTGTCCATTAGGGTGCAAACCAATTACACGCGATTAATCGATTCAAAATAAAAGTTTGTTTACATATACACTATATTGACAAAAGTATCATCAGAGAACCGTGAACATGCAAATGAGAAATAATTGAAATATCAGACCAAATATATGAAGTCAATAATCAAGTATATATAAAAATATTACATAATTAAGTAAATATTCAATATTAATATTAAATATTCAAGTAAATAAGTTAAACTGACAAAACGTTTGAGAAACTCTACATTTGAGCATTGTGTTGTTAGTTGGTTATAAAACTGAAATAAAAGTTAATTGGCTTTGACTGTAAAACAGCGCAGCGTGAAGAGGGATCTCTGCAGTATAACAGTGTGTTTGTGCAGACGTGTTACAGTACAGTGAGCGTGTGATACGGATCTGCTCCGTTCACAGTAAATGAGCTCTAATTGAGCGTCTGTAATGCTGGCCGCTCATGTGGAACCACACTGGCCCCGTTTACTAAACACGCAGGGGTCAGAGGTCAGGGGTTAGGAGGCTCTAACAATGATGTCCCGCTCTCATATCGTCAGAAAGGCGTCGAGGACTGTGTGTGCTCACGGACACGCTTACAGAAGAGCGGGAGGAAAAGCCACAGGCACAAATGTAGGTCAGCGTAACCACATTAGAGTCTGAGACATGGATCTCACAGAAACATGTGAGGCTCAGAATCCAGCCTGCAGCTTCTTTGTGCTAAATATCTGCTCTTCTTTCTTTTTATTCATTTTGATATGAACCAGACATGATTTTGTGAGATTCACCCAAACACTGCCTGTAACTAACCACAGTCTGAACTAGACTAGACTAGCCTGAGTCTAAATATGTTGAAATATGCTGAATTTAAATGAACAAAGGTACTTTTCGGTTGTAGACAACCACATAATTGTTGTTAAAAACAATTTCATTCAGTAGAGTAAATTATTTTGTGCTATAATATTAGCATTGGTCAGCATTCTTACATTTAAATATGATATTAAATTATTAAATTTAATTTACTGTTGTAGAAAACGGTAGAAATATTCTTAAACACAATAAAAAGTGGCAAAGAAAATTACAATTAATAATTTAATTCAATACAATAAAAAAGTGTTTTATTTCTTTAATATTAGCATTTGTCAACATTCTTACACTAAAATTTGATTTTAAATTAATATACTGTTGTAGAAAATAGCGTAAATAACATTAAAATTTTCGAGAAAATATTTGTGCGTACGCTTGATAATTTTATAGACAAATTATTGAGTGATCATCAGTATGGTTTTAGAACAAACAGGTCGACCTCAATGGCTGTGATGGAACTGGTGGAAGAGATTTCTTCTTCAATGGATAATAATGAATATACTATGTTCCTAGATTTAAAAAAAGCTTTTGACACTACCGATTATGGATTATTAATGATGAAACTGGAGAGATATGGTATAAGAGGGAAAGCTTTTGCTTGGGTAAAAAGATACCTCGATAACAGACATCAATTTGTACAAATGAATAATGTTAAATCAGATTTAATGAAAGTTACTTGTGGTGTGCCGCAAGGTTCGGTGCTAGGCCCTAAGTTGTTTGTGCTGTACATAAATTATATTTGTAAAGTGTCTAAAGTATTAAAAATGGTTTTGTTTGCTGATGATACTAATTTATATTGTTCTGGGAAAAGTTTGGAACAGCTTCTGAATACAGTGGAAATAGAATTGAGGGTTTTCAAAAAATGGTTTGATGATAATAAACTTTCACTGAATTGAAGTAAAACAAAGTTTATAATATTCAATAATCGACAAAGTAACAAAGTGCAACTAACGATTAATAATGAGGAAATAGAAAGAGTGCACAAAAATTATTTATGATAAATTATAACACCCAAAAATTTATGTTGGAAATCATAAATTAATCATGTAAAAACAAAAATGTCTAAATCCATTGCAATATTAAATAGAAAAAAAACATATTTTGAATGAAAAAAACTTTATATATATATATATATATATATATATATTGTATTGTGCGCTCATAGTTACATACATTACTTATTGTGTGGAGGTGTGGGGTCACACATATAAAACCAACTTAAATTCAAAATATAAGTTACAAAAGAAAGATTTAACAATTAGGATTGTTAAAAAGGTTGATTATTACGAACCAACAAATAAATTGTTTATTAATTTACATGCATTAAAATGTCTCGATTTTGTTGATGTATATACTTCACAGTTAATGTACAACGTTTATAATAATTTACTTCCAAATTGTAATCAGAGGTTAGAAAATAAGAGAAGTCAGTATAATTTAAGAGGATTGTATATGTTCAAAAAAGTAAGGGCAAGAACTAATGCAAAAAGTAGGCACTTATCTGTTAAAGGGGTAAATCTATGGAATAAATGTAATAAGGAACTAAAAGTATGCTATTCACTTTGCCCATATGAGAAAATGTATAAAAACAAGGTGAATAATAATTATATGACTCCGTATAACTAAATTGTGGTTGTATTGTTTAAAAAAGTGTTTATTTTTATGTTTGTTTTGAATTATGTTTGTACATTTTGGGAAATGTTTTTTTTTTTTTTTGCATTGTTTATTTTGTGTTATTTAATTTGGTGAAAAGTGTTGCCCATTCAGTTAATTATGTATAAAGGGTAGGCATAATAAGCAAGGCTTCTGCCTACTCCTATTTAGGTAACAATGTATTTGATTTATTTTGTGAAAATTTGTTTGTGAGGACCGGAATAAAATTATTATTGATTGATTGAAAATCATTTTTAATCTAATTAAGAAAAAGCAAAACTATTTTTTTTGAGAATTGAAAGACGAACAACAAGCTAACTTAACTCTTCAACCTGAATTTGAATTAAAGTAGCAAACAGGATGCAAAATTGTATACATTTTAAACAATGTTTCAAATACAAAAAGTATTAAAAGGATTTTAATCTATTTAAAACTTTTACCCAATATTTGTGTGTAATATCGTATGTATTTTTATGTCCATTAGAGCAGGGTTTCCCAAACTGGTGTTTGCAAATTGATTAAAAAATAATAATTAATTAAATTATAAAAAGGTAAAATGAAAATAAATAATTAAAAATCAAAATAAAATAAACAAATGAATAATACAACAAAATATTTACATAATAATGTATAAATAATATTAAAAAATTATAATTTAAAATGATAATAATAAAACACTTGTACCCATGAAATTGTTGTTAAATTAAAATAATATACAAAATATTTACACAATAAAATAAAAAAATAAAAAATAACAAAACCTGTAACTGTGAATGAAACTGGGGTTTGCAAGTTGATTAAAAACTAATGATTAATTAAATCATAAAATTGTAAAATGAAAATAAATAAATAAACAAATAATACAACAAAACATTTCCATAATAATGTATAAATACTATCTGAAGTCGTAATAATAATGATAATAATAAAACACTTGTACCCGTGAAATTGTATTTTGGAAAAATTTACTTAAAATCTCAAGTAAATATTTTAGGCTTGTATCATGTTATTCGGACCATAAACGCATGTGCAATATCCTCTGAGGAGCAACAGTGCACTACATTTGGTTACACTTTATTTTAAAGTGTCCTTGTTACAGTGAAACTATACATGTAAGTACTGAGTAATATTCATTAACTATATGTCCTTACTATATGGTTAGGGTTAGGGATTGGCTTAGGGTTACTTCCATGTAATTATCCATAATTAATAGTAATTATAATAGTAAGTACATGTAACATGTAACAAGGACACGTCAAATAAAGTGTTACCCAATAACACTTTATTTTGATAGTCCACTTTAGACATTCTACTAACAGTAAGTGACTTTGCAACTACATGTCAACTAGCAGTCATTAGAGTATTAGTAGACTGTCTGCTTAATATCTTCTAACACTTTATTTTGATGGGTCCACAACATACAACATAATGACTATTAGAAACTTTGCAAGTATACATGTCAATTTATTCTACTAAACCTAAACCTACCCTAACAGTCTACTCTTGAGAGTTAGTAGACATGTAGTTGCAAATTAACGAGAACTAGTTGAAACGTAGTTGCAAATTAACGAGAAGTAGTTGACATGCACTTGCAAATTAACGAGAACTAGTTGAAACGTAGTTGCAAATTAACAAGAACTAGTTGACACGCAGTTGCAAATTAACAAGAAGTAGCTGACACGTAGTTGCAAATTAATGAGAACTAGTTGACACGCAGATGCAAATTAACGAGAACTAGTTGAAACGTAGTTGCAAATTAACAAGAATTAGTTGACACGCAGTTGCAAATTAACAAGAAGTAGCTGACACGTAGTTGCAAATTAACAAGAACTAGTTGACACGTAGTTGCAAATTAACAAGAACTAGTTGACACGCAGATGCAAATTAACGAGAACTAGTTGACATGTAGTTGCAAATTAACTCAAACTAGTTGACACGCAGATGCAAATTAACAAGAACTAGTTGACATGCAGTTGCAAATTAACGAGAACTAGTTAACATGCAGTTGCAAATTAACGAGAACTAGTTGACACTTAGTTGCAAATTAACGAGAACTAGTTGACACGTAGTTGCACATTAACGAGAATTAGTTGACATGTAGTTGCAAAATTACTTATAGTTATTAGAATGTCTAAAGTGGACTATCAAAATAAAGTGTTACCCAATATTTTTCTGAAGGGAACTGCGAGCAGCTCAGGCAGATCTCAGAAATGCGTTATGAGTTGCGACGCGTCTTACCGTGGTCGGCGTCGGCGGCGCTCACGCTCAGTACGGTTGCTCCGGGAATCATGCTCTCCAGGACAGAGCTGCTGTAGACAGAGCTGTTGAAGCGCGGCGGGTTATCGTTGACATCCAGAAGGTTGAAGTAGACTCGTACAGAGCTGGACAGACCGCCTCCGTCTCGGGCCTGCACCGTCAGGATGAAGTACTGCTGAGACTCGTAATCTAGCGCTCGGCTGACGTTAAAAACACCGGTGATTGGGTTCAGGAGGAAGGTGGCATCCTCATCATCCTCCTCTATAGAGTATGTGATCTCGCCGTTTGATCCCGAGTCAGAGTCGCTGGCCAGAATCGCCGCCACGATCGAACCTCGATGGAAAACAACAACAGAAAATGAGTGATTATGCAACAGTATTGACTATGATTACTAGCATCATGGGTAATGTAGTTTTTCACTGGGAAATCTGCTGTTCAACTTGATTATTTAAAATAATCAATCTGTATTTCCATCTCTGTTGCAACAGTTTTGGACGTGTCTAAAATGACTGTACACATATGTACAAGTCATTGGTGTTTCCTGATGAGTTTTTGGCTCAAGGTCTGCATTTAAAGTCACACCAGAGGTGTTCAGCTGCTTTCTGCAGACCAGTCAAGTTCTTCCACACTGACTGAATCAATCATGTCTTTTTGAACCTTGTTTTATACACAGAGGCACTGTCATGTTAGAATAGAAAAGGGTCCTGCCCAAACTGTTGCTATAAAATTAGAAGCACACAATTCCCTAGAATATCATTATATGCTTAAACATTAAGATTTGTACTCATGGAAATTACTAAAGTAGTCAAACCTTTTCATTAGAAGGGGGTGCCAATACTTTTGTCAATATAGTGTATATGTAAACAAACTTTTATTTTGAATCGATTAATCGCGTGTAATTGGTTTGCACCCTAATGGACAGCGATCAGAACTGAGTGATCTGTTATCGTGTCTCCTACCTGAACAGGTGTCCTCGGGAATGTCGAAGGAGTAGACGTTGCGTGAGAAGTGCGGCGCGTGATCGTTGACGTCGCTGACCGTGATGTTAACTCGGACGTCGGAGGACTGCTGGCCGTCGTCGGCTCGCACCAGCAGCGAGTATTTGGATCTGCGCTCGCGGTCCAGACGCCGGATGGCCGTCAGCTCGCCGGACTCGGGGTCGATGCGGAAGCTGTCGTCTGCGCCGCTGATGATGGCATACGTCACCAGAGCGTTCGCTCCCTGCACACAAACACAGCTTCAATCAAACTTCATTCAAACGGGAAACAAGCCCACTGCCAGACATTGTTTTCTTGCTTTAAGCAAAAACTTGCTTCATTTTGATTGAAAGAATTATGTCTGTACATAATGTCACACATATAACCGAAATAAAGCTGAAATAAATTATAAATATTAAAATTAAAAACTTCAAAAGAAAATAGGAAATGCTGCCTTGGCAATTTACTAAATTAAGTTTACATCGAAGCAATAAAATTAACTGAAACAAAACTGAAAAAAAAAAAAAATAATAATAATAATATTAATTAATATAACTAAAGAGTACTATTCAATAAAAAAGTACCTAAAAATACAAAAATTAAACTGGAAATAAAAACTAAAACCAAAACTGAAATAAAAAAATAATAATAAATAATTACTATAAATAAAAAACAACATTGCGTAAAAAATAATAATAATAATAATAATACGTCAAAAGCATAGCAAAATGAAGTAAAATTCAAATGAAAAATAAACATATAAAAGCAAAATATTACTGAAAATATAACATAAATAATGCTAAAATAAATGGTCTGCAAAATTCTAACTAGAGATAAATTAAATAAAAAATGAACAAACTAAAACTGAAATAACAATAAATTAATATTAATAAATAGTAATATTTAATAGCAATATTTACTTAAACTAAAACTTATTTAAAAAGTCAGAAGCACATAACAAAATGTAAAAAACTAAAAAAAAAAAAAACTAAAACTAAACTAAAAATAACATTTACATGAAAACCGAAAATATAAAATTAAAATCTAATTCAAAATATTACTAAGAACTATAAAAGTACATAAATAATGCTCAAATAAATGGTGTGTTAAATACTGAAACAAATGTCTGTGCGTAACGTCACACATGAACTTCAGATTACAACAGGACCAATTAGTGAGAGTGCAAAGTATTTCATTTCCAGGCTGGTGCTGAGTTTCCTGAGGTCAGATCTGCAGTCTGGAGCTGACGGACATCAGCAGCCAGAAACACAAACCCACATATACAGCACATGAGCGAGAGACAGAGAGAGAGAGAGAGAGAGAGAGAGAGAGACTCTGAGAGAGAGAGAGAGAGAGACAGAGAGAGAGAGACTCTGAGAGAGACAGCAGGCGTCTCTTTGAACTGTACGGATATACGGTTCCTCTATAAATCCAGCTAATGGATCCCCTGATACCCGCGGCTCTCAGACGCTACACATCTGATCCTGACGAGCAGAGAATAACGCCAGCGACAGATCGGGACGTCCACGATTGAGCGCAGGACAATACGAGTTCAGAGACGACAGCACATCAAAGAGCAGCAGATCAGGATCCGCTTACAGAAACACCACAGCATCACGTCTCAAACTAAGAGCGCTGTGGAGATAGTGTGATAAATCAATACGGTAAAGCATATTCTTGGGAATTCTTTTGCATTATGATTTGATTTTTCATCAATTTTACTGTAATGGATAAAACATTTTACTTTAATTTTACACTAAACTATATATATATATATATTAAATAAAGTTGAAATTAAATGTGAATATTAGATAAATAAATAAATAAATAAGAAAATAAATACATGATTGAATGAATGAATGAGAAATGTGTCCTTGGCAACTAACTGAAGACTTACTAACACTAAAAAATAATAAAAATGGAAATAAATAAAAACTAAAAATTAACTAGAACACAGACATCAAATGTATTAAAAATGAAACAAAACAATACAAACTGAAAATATATTAAAAAACAGCTTGTTCAAAATATTAATGAAAACTATAATAGTATATAAATAATTCTAAAATAACAATGATCCTTAAGTAGGCTTAATTTTTAGGCTATATATATATATGCTTTTTTTAATGGTTTTGGTTTAAAAAATTTTTTGTTTAGTTAACTCTCTCTCTCTCTCTCTCTCTCTCTCTCTCTCTATATATATATATATATCCCCTAACACCTGTTCAGCTCATATAATATGAGCTGAACATGTTCTTCAGAGTTTCTGTGTGGTTCAAATCCTCTGAATCCTGTGTTTTTCTCTGAGAAAAGCGCCGACTCTCGTCGTCCTTCTGCTGGAAAGAGAAACACAAGGAGAAAGAGTGAATGTGATTCCTGAGCTGCTGCTGCCATTGATCAGAGCAGATCTCTGGATTTCCCATCAGCCACCTGGAGCCGCCCCCTCTTCCGGCCGCGGCCGCTAAACGCTCAGAACTGGATCTGCAGCGACCGAACGACGCGAACTCCGAACGACATACGGAAACTCACTCAGAGAGAGAGAGAGAGATCTGAGAGACGAGGAAAACTGCTTCCTCTGACCGACCGACCGCATTATCCTCAACTACAGCCTCATCACCTGATATCAAATACATGTTCACTCAAACAATAACATATAAAACCAGTTCAGCTCACTGCCAAAACAGCATCTCTCATTTTCATTTATCTTAACCTGGTGTACTAAAATAGCTAAAATTACAACTAAAAACAACATGGGCATATATAAAAAAAGAAAAACTAAGAAAAAAAGACAAAAACACCCAACAAATTTATTACTAAAACTTTAACTAAAATTAAAACATAAACAAAACATAAGCTGAAAATAAATAAAACAAATATTAGATGAAAAAAAAAAATGTAAATGAGAAACTAAAATAGGTTTACATTGAAGCACTAAAAAGAGAATAAATAAAAACAAAAACTGAACTAAAAACTGAAATAATTTCATTTAAATTTAATAAAACTATATATAAAATTAAACTAATAAAAATGTCAAAAGTGCGTAATAAAATTACAAATAATAAAAAATTACAATTACTAAAATTAAATTTAACTAAAATTAGAATTAAAACTAAGCTTTTAAAAATAAAAAGATCAGCTAAATTACAATAATGATGTGAACTTGCTCATGTTTTTCATGATTATGCTGTATAATTGGCTTCTGGATGTTAATGAAGGTTAAAGCATAGTTTATCCATGTTTCGTGCAATGAGTATGTATTTGGTGATATTCACCTGCTGGATGATAAAACAGGTGAAAAATCCCACCGACGCACATTAAAGGACGAAACAGACACTCTTTCCAACTGCATAGCAACACCCAGAACCCCCTAGCAACTGCATAGCAACACCCAAAACTCCCTAGCAACTGCATAACAACACCCAGAAACTGTGATAGCAACACCCACTGCTTAGCAACACCAGAACCCCCTAGCAACTGCATAGCAACACCCAAAACCCCTTAGAAACTGCATAGCAACACCCACTGCATAACAACACCCAGCAACTGTGATAGCAACACCCACTGCTTAGCAACACCAGAACCCCCTAGCAACTGCATAGCAACACCCAAAACCCCTTAGAAACTGCATAGCAACACCCACTGCATAACAACACCCAGCAACTGTGATAGCAACACTCACTGCATAGCAACACCCAAAACTCCCTAGCAACTGCATAGCAACACCCAAAACCCCCTAGCAACTGCCTAGCTACACCAGAAGCCCCTAGCAACGAGCTAAACCCCTCACAGAAGGTGTTATCAGCATCGCTCTCTGTAGCTGGAGCTCTGGCCGCTCTATGCGGATGTGGGCAGAGATCAGGACAGGAATAACCCTGGACTCCAGTCACACAGCCCAAACATCCTGCCCAGCGTGCCAACATCACATTCAGTTTGAGCTTTTCAGTTAAAAACACTGACGAACAACAGGAGACGAAAAAAAATCACGGATCACAACTCTGCCTCCTGGTCTGATTTATACTTATAATATATTGATACAGTTATATTAAAGCAATCTAACTTATTTAAAACATTTAATAATTAATGTCAATTGTAAACTGCCAAATTAATCATTAAATGAATCAATATTTATAAGAATTCATCTTTTATATTCAGGCTCTTTGATTATTGTCTTATCCATCTTACTTTAAACTATTTTTCCTGTACAAAAACATTGTTTTGGTGTTTGATGAAAACTGGTTATTTGTTATCATATTTTATTATCATAATCATAAACACGCTGGTTTGTAATATAAAAAGCTTGATTTCATTTACTCGTTTGCAGTGATGTGCATGATTAAGTATTTTAATTATTTTAATCAGTATTTTGAATTAGTTTTTCATTTTTATTAGTTTCAGTAATTGTTATTTTTATTAATGCTGAAATCACAATGTCTGTATACATATTTTTTATTTACATTTCCAATTTATTTCCTTTTTTTTTTGTTATTAGTAAACCAAGTTACAAGCTAAATTAAAATGAGAATTTTTGCCTTGGCAACTTTATTTTATATATAAGATTGTTGAATTTAAAAATGACATAAACTGAAATAATATATATATATATATATATATCTTAAAAATAATATTAAAATTACAATTAATAATCACATTTTATTTGTTAACATTTATTTTTAATAACAACTTTATTTAATGGTTTCAGTTTTAGTTATTTTAGTTCATCAAATTATATCCTTTGTCGCACGATAGAGTCGATGGTCTTTACTTTTTACTTTTAGTCATTTAGCAGAAAAAATTAAAGAAATTAAACTAAATGAAAATTAATTTTTTCCTTGGCATCTAGCTAAAATAAAATTAGTTCAAGTTTTAGTTTTTTTTTAATTTAATGTTTATTTTATTTGAAGTAAAACATCCTTTTAATTAGTTTTTTATGAGTTAGTTTTAGCTAAAACCGCTCTCTAATGAGAAGCCCCGCCCCCTAATGCCACCTGTCCAATAGCGATCAGCCAATCAGAGCTCACGGCTGTGACTCTATTAGTTGTCTGTATATGTGAGTCCGTCGCAGTGTTTAATAGTTCAGATTGAACTAAGCGCTTGCTCTCTCAGGGAAGCACGGCTCATCTGGAGACGAGATCACTGGAAATGAGCTCCAGAGTCTGAATACCGTCACAGAACATCAGTCCTCCTCTGGCCTGTGTGATTATAATCAATCTAGCGCTGCAGCGTTCAGGGGCGGAGCCACACAGACTCTGCCCACACACCTGCTAGAGCCATCATCATCACATCAGTCATCACGAGTGACAGCCGTGGTCTGTACCTCATCTGCGTCGGTGGCCGTGAGCTGCAGGATCCTGAAGCCGTCGCTGATGTTCTCCTGGATGGTGATGTCCAGCGAGTCGGTGGGAAACACCGGCGGGTTATCATTCACATCCTGCAGAGTGATCTCAACCTGAGACAGAGACAGAGAGACATTAACATCTACAGAATCCTGATCTTCACACAGAGACCCACAGCTGAAATCAATTACCATCATTTTACATCCAAATCTGTCCTAACAGGAGTCAAATGGCAACACCATGATAAAACACACCAATTCAATAAATATTATCATATTTTTAATTATTTTTCCTTTCTTTATTTCTTTATCTGTCTGTCTGTCTGACTGTCTGTCTTCCTTCCTTATCTGCTAAATGCAAGAAATATACATTTTTACAAGTTTCAGGCTATAAAACAACATTCATGTCATTTTTCAGAAACTGAAATGTTATAAAAGCACAAAGCTGACTGTTGCAACTTTGTGTAAAATCAGCATTGGCGGTGTCTTCAACCAGTGTTGTTTTAGTATCACTGAGATATATACTATACTAGTATTTATTAATATTTTGAATTTTTGTCAATTTTATTTTTTTTTGTTTTTTTCCCCTTAATTTTTCTATTTTTTTTTTTTTTTTTTTTCTTGTAGCACTTCAACTACCTACATTAAAATAATAATATATATATATTTTTTTTAAATCAGTTAACATTCAACATTCCTTGCATCAAAGCTCATGGGTTCGATTCCCAGTAAATGCATGAACTAACAAATGTAATGCAATGCAAGTCACTTTGGATAAAATAATCTGTCAAATTCATAAATGCATTGATATTTTTGTAGCCATGCATTTATTTACCATTCAATATTTTGCAATTAAATATACACACAGCAAAAATGTGCTTTTTTTCAAAGCTACTATGAATACTATTTCAATCTTTCTACTTTACAAATTTCACATTTAATTTCATGAATCTCTTGACATTTCTTGCAGTTATGAAATCTACTAGTATTTCTGAGTAAAAATTGTAAATATTTTTCAGTGCAGTAAATTACTGTATTATAGTGATGCCTTTTCCTTTCATCAGTCATGGATTGATTTTTGACTTTAGTTATGATTAGTTAAGAAGTGAAATGTTGCTTGACATCCTGCAATTACAACATATTTCATAATTACAATTCCATCAACACATGAATGCAGCATTAATATAGAAATAAGCTGTTTAACAACATTCAGTAAGATTTCAATAACTTACACACCATTACATCTGCAGTTAAAACACATGAAACCAGACGAGCACAGTGGCCACAGATGAAGAACTTTAATATCTGCTGCATTTACCATCACAGAGCCATGAGCTCAGAAAACACAGAGAGAGTATTCACTGCTTGATGTTATTCATCTCATTCAAACGCAGGATTCATCAGTGGAGTAAAACAGAGGTTCATAAACCGTCTGTAAATATTCAGTCAAATTAATAATCCATCAAAATGGCTGCTCGATGTAGCTACAGACTAGTCTGTCAGGTGACCAGCGGATCACATGACCACACGAGGGGCGTGTCCAAAACAACCTCCATATTTGTGTCTATACTACTACTTTACTGTACAGTTTATGAATAGCATGCAAAGCCATATGCAAACTGAATTCTAGATTTGTTATTTTATTTAAATGAATATTTGGTGTTGATGAACAATTTATTTAAATGAACACATGAAAATCTACTACTACTACTACTACTAATAATAATAATATGTATTATTATTGTATTATTGTATAATAATGTATTATTATTTATAAAATAATCATAGACAAGTATATATATTT
Source organism: Barbus barbus (assembly GCF_936440315.1). Classification (NCBI taxonomy): domain Eukaryota; kingdom Metazoa; phylum Chordata; class Actinopteri; order Cypriniformes; family Cyprinidae; genus Barbus; species Barbus barbus. The sequence goes on along the minus strand of NC_136761.1, from coordinate 28,506,345 downwards.
TACAATTATATATTACTATGAAATAATACATGAACAAATTTATATTAGGTGTATATTAAATATAGTATATTTTCAGTATTAATATTTAATTAATTATTAGCTTTTCATCAACCTACACACCCCAGTTTGGGAAACCCTGCTATGTAGTATGAATAGCACACAAACTTGTGATGTAACTCATAATCAAAGATCTCCATATCTGCATATACTGTATATATCTGGACTCATCTAGAGTTTCAGTTTAGCTCTAGAGCTTAAGATCTCAGCTGTGAGCAGAATCAGAGAGAAATATGAGGACACACTCACACACACACACACACACACTCACTCACACACACACGCACGCACACACACACACACACACACGCACGCACACACACGCGCACACACACACACACGCACACACAGGAAACTCACACAAAACACACACACACACTCAGGAAACTCACACACAGAAGAGTGTGAATCATTGTTCTGGACTCTCTGGGTTCCTGCTCGTCTTTTGTTTTAAGAACAGAAGATGGAAACGCTGCATGGAGGTGTTTAGTGGATCCTGAAAAACATCATATAATGAACTCAGCGCTGAAGTCAGGAGCGTCTGACCTGCAGACAAACCACCGTGAGATGAGTATTCCTCATTAGTCAGCGTGTTCCTCATTAGTGCGCTCCCCTGACGAACATACATCAATCAGCTCAATTATCAGCCAACAGGGAACCTTCTCACAACATTCTGCCAATGTTCTCTCAACATTATGAACAAACGTTCTTCCAGTAACATTCGTTTTTTTCAGCTGCTTCCACACAAACTCTCTTTCCTTGTCACACAGTTTCTGAAAGCTGTCACTCAAACAGCAGAAGCACAAACCAAATCTACAAAACCAGACACTAATTCTCAGACTTTGACTCGGTTTTCAATTTCATGAAACACTTTTTGCAAAACACAACACAGTTCTCTATGAAACACACAAATCTAACAGGAATTAATATTATGGCAAAGGTGTTTGCAAATGTGTGCTTTTGAGATGTGTTTGTGATATTTTCAATGCAGTGCTTCATTTTGCAAGAGATGTGAGGTATTTTGTATTTGTGTGCAATTCTTGGATTTGTGTGTATTTGAGAAAAAAGAGGTAAAGTTTTGAAAATGTGTGCAAGCAGCTGAAAAAAACTAATAGAACGTTCATCCAAAATGATCTGATCCTTAAAAGTGTTCTCAAAACATTACAAAAACGTTATTTATACATCATTCATGGAACGTTTTACTGAAACATTTTAGTTGGACGTTTGTCTAAGACGTTTAAAGAACATTCAAAAGTAACGTTCACATAATGTTTGCAAAATAACTAAATGTAACGTTCCAATTAACGTTCACATAATCAAGAAAGAAAACGTTTAAACATTTAAATGCTGCATGTTTTGAATGTTCAGAAATAACATCAGCAGAGGGTTCTCTGGCCGGAGCGACTCTGACCTGTGTTCAGAGGTGAAGAGCTGATTGTTTTCTCAGCAGCGTGATCCGCGCCGTTCAGACGCCAAGAATAACGCAACAGCAGAAGAACTATGTGTCCTCCTCCCGCACGGGACGTGCTAAAGTCAACACACATGAATATTTACGCTGTGTTCGTTCACTCTGAAGTGTAAATAACCCCAGCATCTTCACGAGGGACGAGGAATAATTGCACCCGCTGATCTGAGATTACTTCACCCACAATCCCCTGAGAGAGTCGCATCAAACACAGGCCGCGCAAAACAGAGAAGAGCGGGAAAAACCTGTGTCTAATGAGAGTATACACAGGTGAAAGACACACACACACACACACACACACACACATACACACACACACACACACACACACATACACACACACACACACACACACACAGGTGAAAGACATCACACACACACACACAGGTGAAATACATCACACACACACACACAGGTGAAATACATCACACACACACACAGAGAGATTGAGTTTCAGCGCTCTGCGTCTCAGTTCCAGGTTGTTTGACTCTATTATTAAACACGGCCGTCTCTCGCGTGTGTTGTAGTGTTTGGCTGGAGTTACAGATAGAAAGGTGAGTTTAAGTTCACCTCACTTCAGCGATCTAGTCAAGTTGTTTGTTTTGACCAAAATAGCTTTAATTGATCCTTCATTTTGACAATAATTCTTATTCTTTCTGGCAATATTCACCCTGCAAACTATTTTTATGATTTACGCTTAAATCCAAAATAAACCACATGCTCCTCATAGCCGTCAAAACAGATCTTTTTAATAATAATTAGGCCTTATTATTTCTAAATAATAATTATTTAAAAAATTATACAATTAAATATTATTATATAATTAGATATAATATTTGCATAAATATGTATATTCATATTTTTATATTCACATTTAAGTCAATATTAATTAATTGCTTTTCATCAGCTTGCTTATTTTGATGTATTTTTTAAATTAACTTTACATTTTCATGAAAATATAACTAATAATTTTCAATAAAAACATAAATTATTTATATATTAAATAATACTAATAATTTATACACCATGCAATTATATATTACTATAAAATAATACATGCATTTATATTTGCATTAATATGTATATTAAAAATATATTCACATAATTCATGTTTTTTATGGCTTTTTATCAACTTTTACTTTGACATTTCTATTTTTAACAATAAATGAGAATTATTATTTATATGTTTTATAAATAAATAGAAACTAATTTTATAGTAACATTTAGTATGCTATATTTTGCATTGCATGAGGTTATTTTATGGAATTCGAAGTGTTTCATTTTCTTGACAGGCTTTAAAACCAAATCTTCAATAAAGAGTAAAAAACAAAAATCTATCCAACTGGATCTATTTCACGATTCATATGCAAATTAACCAAACAAACACAAGTCATTTTGAGATAAAGCATCTAATTTTTGTTTACACATGAAAATGGTTCAGATCAGAATTGAACACATTATACTGAGTTTGATTTTGCCGTCAAATAAAAAACCATCCTGTGTCACAATCAGTGCAGTGTGAATGTTTTAGCATGCTGAGAACTCAGAGTCAGTTTGGTTTGCCTGCGTGAGTTCAGTCGTTGTGTTAATGAGTGAAGCAGAGCAGTTCAGAGGTCACTCAGGAGACGCGCGCTCTGATTGGACATGATGTCATTGCTGATGATGTCACGGCGTGAGGTCAGCGGTCACACGTTTGATGTGAAGAACACGAATCGGTGATAAAACGCACACGTCCTCACACCTCATCATCAGCGAGGTGCTGCGCGCAAATGAAATGACTTCACCGACAGCAGAACGCGTTTACTGCGCGAGAAAATTAAACGCTCCGGAACAAGAGCCAAAATACAAGACAGGCTTTGGCAGACGTGAGTGTTTGGCGTCTTTGAGCACAAATCAAAGAGTCCAGATTCAGAGCGGAGAATCAAAGACGGTCATTTCTGCTTCAACATTCCCTGACAAACAATGTTCAGAAATCCAATTAATCTGATTTCCATCCGATTACCTTCCTGTCCGTCAAACTCCATCAAACGAGCGCTCAGATGTTTGAGGATAAACTGTGATGAATTCAAATGTGAACCACATTAAAACAAGCTTTGTGTTGGTTATGTTTCTCAGATACAGTTGTGCGTTTTCATGTGGTTTTGTCTGATATCAGTGCATCTTAAATCATGTGAAGCATTTCGAACATTTACAATAATAACCTGCTGAAACAAAACCGATTCAGATGAACACAAAAACAGAAAACAGTCAAAGAGTCTCAACCCTGTAAAGCCTGAACACGTGTAATAATCTAATAATTTTATTGAGCCTTTAGACATAATATATATATATATACATGTTTTTTAAATCTATACGCATAAGTTGCATATGTGTTTTATACTTGATGTATTAGCCTATTATGGCTCATATAGTCTGATATAGTGAGAATATGGAGGAAAAACAGCTTTTTAAATTTAGAGACTCAAACAGCAAAAATATGCAATTTGCTGCATATATGCTGATATTTATATGATGAAATTCTGATTATTGTAATGTAAATCAACGAGATCTCAGCAGATATGTGTGGGAAGTCCATACAGATGGGGAAGTCGTGGCCTAATGGTTAGAGAGTCGGACTTGTAATCCAAAGGTTGTGGGTTCGAGCCCCCGGCCGGCAGGGATTGTAGGTGGAGGGAGTGAATGTCCAGCGCTCTCTCCACCCTCAATACCACGACTGAGGTGCCCTTGAGCAAGACACCAAACCCCCAACTGCTCCCCGGGCGCCGCAGCATAAATGCCCACTGCTCCGGGTGTGTGTTCACGGTGTGTGTGTGTGTGTGTGTTCACTGCTGTATGTGTGTGTGTGTGTGTGTGTGTTCACTGCTGTGTGTGTTCACAGTGTGTGTGTGTTCACTGCTGTGTTAAATGCAGAGCACGAATTCTGAGTATGGGTCACCATACTTCGCAGTATGTCACAAAAATAAAAAGATACTGACATAAAATGATCTGAATATCAGTCTTCGCTCTGTATCTCCAATAATATGTATGTAATATGTATGTATCTCCAATATAAGCTGAGCTGCTTTATCTGGAAATATAACTGCAGATATTCTGATGTTTACTTGATCAAAATCAGTCGAGATTTGACACAAAAAGCAGCACGTTTTTATGGACGTTTCTATAATTACACTAAAAGAGCTTAAACACTCTAAACTATCAATCAAACGACAGAAATCAGATAGAATCCAGTAGTTTTATAGGGTTAATGAACAATCATCCCAGAGGTTGGTGTTTAATCACACAGTAGTTTTCTAAATCCGCCTCAATGTTTAATCAGTTCCTGACAGACAAAATCAACTCCCATCCTGCATTTCACGCAGTCAAACATCACATCACAGCAGTACAACCAGTTTGAAGAGCATTTGAAGCACTCGAGGGGTTAACGCTCGACTCAAATCATGAAATTCCACTCGGTCTCTGGGTCTGTGTCGATGAGCGGCGCTGAAGCTGATCTGGGTTCAGTCTCAGACGAGGAAAATGAGCAGAAATGTTGATGCGTTTAACATGAGCGACTCTCAACGAAGCTCTGCCAAACAGACAGTTTCCCCCTCACTGAGACTATTCATGGAAAACAGAGAGAGAGAGAGAGAGACAGGAGGGACGAGTGAGACGGAAAGCAGCGAAAGAGAGCAACGCTTCTTTTAGTAACTTTAGACAATGAGGCTCATCTGTTTCTCGTCAGAATGGAGTCGTTAATCTTCATTAAGACGAGTGCTTCATGGCCTTCAGTTTAGCAAAGAAAACACTTGATAATTCAATAACTATATTCCTCCCTCATCTGATTACCTACACAAACTCACTGCATCTCACCTTCAGCTGCTGGTTACCAGGAAACACTCACACACACACTCACTCACACACACACACACACACACACACACACGCACACATACAAACACTTACTCACACACACTCACACACACACAAACGCATGCACACAAACACTCACAAGCACTCACACACACACACACACACACACACACACACACACACACACACAAGCACACAAACACACACACACGTATGTACACACACTCACAAACAGACTCTCACACTCTCACTCAAACACACACACACACACACACACACACTCACCGATGACATGCTGTTTACGTTGCAGTGCACATTAAATGAAAATAATATCTATGTATGATAACACATGATCTTTCATCAGATTTCTCTGCTGCTGAACCAGCTTTCGTTCCCGGCTGACGTCAGCGAGCTCAGAAATCACTTCAGTTCAGCGTCTAATAACTGTTCAGTCAGTGTTTCAGCAGACGCATGTTTCCCATCTAACTGATTCCTCATGGATAAAGTCCAGTCCATCCCTTCCTTTTGTGTCATTAAATATAGTTTCATTCAGAAGTTCATCACATTGCTGAAGTAAAACGGGTTGAAGACCAGTGTTAATTTCATCAACGAAGACGACGACGAAAAATATTCATTAACAAACATTTTTTCTGTGACTGAGACGAGACGTTGACGGTCTAAAACTAATATCTGATGATAAAAACTATGATGAAATGTATGCCGCGTCTTCGTTAAGAAGACGAGACGGGACTAGAATGTTATTTGAGGACTACTGGACATTCAAAATACATCCTATAGACTAACTGTCCCGCTCCACTTCTTCAGTTCTCATACAGCGCCATCAGTTCTCAAACACACACAGCAGTCCAAATGTTTATCGTGTAGGGTATCTCACGTAAATACAGTTGGTTATGGCTGTTAAGTGTACGTAAACAGGTGCGAAAGTTGCTAAAGGAAGGTCGATTTGTTGCTAAAAGTTGTTAAATGATGTTATAATGTCACTGTGTGATGATGTCATTGCACAAAATTGTCACATCAAATCTCAGCTAAAAATATACTTTACATATGTTCATTTAGATTTGTTTGTAAAATAATATGCATAATATAATATTAAAATATAAATAATTGCATTTTTAAATACATTGAATTATTGAACACTTACACATTTTTGAATGATTACAATTTAAGTTGTTTTTGATAGTAAACTAGTAATATGACACATTCTCAACAATTATGCTTTAAGCAGTGTATTAGTAGTTAGTTAGTATGCTACACTGTAAGAAAAGTCTGTCAGAATAGGACACAATCTACTGTTAATATGAAAGAATTTTCCATATCGTTTTTTTACCTGTATTTTTAATTACGCATTGTGTTTTCGGGTTACAGGGATAATGATAATGGATAATATCCTGGAAAATTACTAGTATGTTTTCCATTTTTCTTACACACTGTAAAAAAAAAAAAAAAAAAAAAGTTGAGCCAACTTCAAATTTTAAGGCAACCAGCTTCATTTTTGAGTTTTCTCAACTTATTTTTGTAGGAGATTCTCAACTTTTGCATAAACTTAAAACGTTTGAGTTGAGAAAACTCAAAAATCTGCTGAAGCTGGTTGCATAAAATTTTTAAGTTGGCTTTTTTTTTTTACAGTGCAGTGCACTAACTGAACAAGTATCGCAGGTACAAGCTACTAACAAAGTGTATCATAAATGAACAATTATTCAATTATTATTATAATTATTAAATTGAACAACTGCAAATAGCAAATAACTTCATTCACGTGATGTGTGCACTGCTAGGCATCTGTGGTTTCCTCTTTTTGTGTATTTGGATGGAAAATGTGTGCCTTTTTATTGTCTGAGTCACTTATCAAAAGTTGCTCAAAGTTGCCAAATACATTTTTAAAATGGCTAAAATATAAATTATATATATATATATATTACATATGAGCAAGTATTCAGTGTTAAAGGGATAGTTCACCCCAAAATAAAAATTGTCATCATTTATTCAAGTTTTTTCCAAATTCAATCCTTGATTCAAATTTCTCATAAGCTTAATTGATTTGGTCTAAAGAGAGAAGAATTAATGACTATTTTTGTTTGAAGACTAAAAGATAGCTATCAAAATAAATGTTGGTAACTGCAGTTTGACTAAAAGTTATGACTAAAAGTTGACAAAAATGCAATGCCTTTTCATTGACTAAATCTATGAAAGACACAAATGACTAAAATGTGACTAAGACTATTAAGCATTTTCGTCTCAAGATAAAGACTAAGACTAAATCAAAAACGCCTGTCAAAATGAACACTGTTGCAGATGCTGTTTCATGTCGTCTCTAGTGCTGCTACACTGGATTCTGCAGATCAATCATCAATCAATTATCAGTACAGACAAACACCTAGGGCGGGACTTTGTTCTGTGCATCAGTTGTTGATTGGATGTTGAGAAATGGGGGCGTGGCTCTCAAAAGTGGAGGCGGAGTTTAAGTGGAGTCCTGCATTCATTACAAGAACAAAGACTAATGATTGTCCAGAAGATCAAGTGACATTTTGATTAAATATCATGAGGTCAAAACATGAAACATATGAATAGATGAACTGTTCACAGTAACATCTATAACACATTTAATATTGACTTTAATAATATGCACCACTGAGTGTCAGAGGAGTTGAGATAAACATGAACTAATATCAAATTAAAAACTAAAAACATCAGTTGCCAACATTTCTTATTTCCATTTAGTTTTACTTGATCACAGAATCACCGAAAAACATCGCTGTACAAATGACAAGCAGACATTTAAAATGACTTTATAGTACATATTTCTGATTAAAAACATTTATTTTCAATGTTTTTATAACTTAAAACTTAAATGTTGAATCAGATGTGTGGAGTGTGTTCCTCCTGCGACCGGGTCAGAACTCAAATCAGCTCAGAAAGAGAGGTTTTGTTCTCATTGTGTCTTCATCATCTGAAGATCATTAGTAAGCCATAGATGTGAGTCTCTTCCCGTCTTTCTCACGTTTGCTTCAGTGAAAGTGAATGAGGAAGAACAATCTGTGTGAACCTCTTTCAGAGTCAGCCATAAAAACCCGCCTCTCTCTCTCTCTCTCTCTCTCTCTCTCTCTCTCTGTTTGTGTGCATGTGGCTCTCAATTCAATTCAAATAGCTTTATTGGCATGACAAAAATTAATTTTGTATTGCCAAATGCATTGAGACAACAAAGAAAATGGTTTAGAACATCTGCACATTGACATTATAACATTATAACTCTCTCTCTCTGTGTCTCTCTCTCTCTGGATGTGGGGTCGGTCAGGAGGTCAGAAGCCGGTGATTTGTCGTGTCAGAGGTGACGGTGTGGAAGCGCTCGTGACCCCGGGGTCGTGACCTGACCTCAGTGCAGTGCTGTCATCCGTTATTTGACCTGTAATGTGGCTTTGACGTCTTTCTTTGAGTTCCTCTGCATCAGACGGCAGCTCAGAGACGCTGCTTTAGTTTCTAATAAAGAAAAATCTCTTGCTGAAAACACAATTCAATTCAAAATGAGCACATGATTATTCCAATGCAATCCCATTTGTGATTTATTTATGAAAATAGTTTAACTTAATTTGTTACATATTTTTGTAGTTATTTTACTTTTATTAATTATTTTATTATTATGTAATTATTTTATTTTGCTTTTTTTTTCTTTCATAGAAATGGACATATACCTGTGCATAAATGCATACATATTTTAATACTTACTTCCTCTAACATTTAAACCTGAATTCTGAATTAGACACCTGCATGATTTATTGATTGATTGATTTGCTTACTTACTTTAGAAATGCACACATTTATACATACCTTTACATAAATGCTCTTTGATTAACTATTTTAAATTGTTACTTCCCCTAAACATTTACGCATACATTTTGAATTAGACATGCATTTTTGTAATTAAAACAAATACATTTTTAAAGAAATGCATAAATGTGTGTAGGACAGCAATTTCATTAAGTATTGTTCATTTTAATTCCCATAAAACTGAAGTCTGAATTTTGAATTAAACAGGCATTTTGTATTATTATTATTATTATTATTGCTGATTCATTGATCAATGCACAAATCTATATATAGCTGTAAATAAATGACATGACTATATTTATTTACATCACTTAAGATTTAAGTCTTTATTCTGAATTGCAAATGAGCAGTGTGTGTTTTGAACACAGTGACTAAAAATAAGCTTACCTTCTGATTCTCCATTAATATAAATCCACTCTGAGTTTCAGACGTCTGACGGTGGGAAAGAGGCTTTAAACTCACACTTCCTGTGACATTAGTCTGTGTTTCCCAACAAAGAGGCTGTTTGTGTTTGTGTGTTTGTTTGTGTGTGTGTGTGTGTGTGTGAGTGCTTGTGTGTTTCTGTAACTGTTGCCATGACAACGAGAAAATTAACACAACTGAATAACCAACAATTACACACACACACACAAACACACACACACACACACACACACACACACACACACACACACACACACACAGGTAATAATCACGGCTAACTGCAGCTTGCACTAAACCTACAGCTCAATCCAAACACACAGATTTCGCTGCATGTGCCTCATTTCTACTTGAGTTTGAGTAACTCCAAGTCAGACCACATTATCCTCAAAACATTGAGTGAGTTTATGCTTAAAATAAGAAAAATATCTGCCAGTGGGGTCAGACAAATTGTCTTTGCATCTAATTAAGTTTATTTTACTGACTCCATTAGCAGACAGTTGTTCGTTGTAAGCAAAAACTCACTATATCTTCAGTCATTTTGCTTCTCCAGTAAATGTATGTTGATTTAAGATTGTTTATATATTTGTACTGGAAAACAAGACAGAAATACTGAGGAAGAACAAGATTTTTTGCAGTGTACTATAGTAATTTACATGCATATCATTGCACGATGGCCATTTTTGTTCATGCATGATTGCGATCGCAGTCATAAACAGCAAGACTGAGGATTTTCAACACAAACTATGGCAGTAAAACTCATCGCTGTGTGTGTGTGTGTTTGTTGTTGGGTTCGACAGAGCACGAAAAGAACGCAGAATAAAGCAGGAAAAGAAAGAAAAGAGTGTTGGAGGAAAAACGGGAAGGTTTGTTTATGCTGAACCTTCCTCTGCTGTTGTGTTTGGCAGCGGCGGCCGAATGCATGCTTTTACCCTCTGCTTTCCTTCTGCTCAAACCACGGCTCCTCGTCTGTTTTCTGTGACGCTGGCCAGTGCTCGACAATCACTGCAGATTCATAAACCTAGACAGCATTACAATCTCATGAGTGTATCTTCATTGTCTTAACGCTACTGATAGTTTCTTACAGATTCTTTGAGTGGAGTGTGATCCAGACTGGTTTGGGACGCTCCCTCAGTAGGCAGCTGCTCGTGGATTTGAATAAAGACTCAGAGGAATGAAGAATCAAGCGGCCCAGAAACTTCCACGAGCCTGTTATATATCAGAGAGAGAGACGCTCACACGCTGCTCTCAAAGCTCAGGAAGACTCAGGAAACACCATAATTCTGCAGTGTGTTTAATCTGCGTGTCAACTTTGTCTCAGATGATTCTCTTTAAACATAGAATGCACAAAAATGAGTCCCTAGTTATCATCCAGTAAGAGTATAGAAAGCATAGGAAAAAATCTGCAATTTTTCTGCAGGGAAAAAATACAACAACAACAAAAAAACATTTCAAAAGGTTCAGGTTTGCTGTGCTTGTTTGTAGGGCTGCATAATTTGGCCACAATGTGATGGTTATTAATATAAATAATAATAATAATACATTATTATTACTAAATCAAATTATAAAAATTACTAAATAAAACTAAATAAATGTTATTGCAAAACATTATGATTACAAAATTGAGTATTTAAAAAAAATATATATATTTATATTAATACTACTACTAATATTATTAATATTATCATCACTAAAAATAAAAATAAATAAATAAATAAAAACAAAATAAGAATATTATGATTACCAATATTATGATTAAAATATTATTATTATTATTAATGACTAAATAAAAATTACAATTATGAAATAAAAAACAAAATAAACATTGCAACAATATTATAATTACGTAATTGAGTACTACTACTACTAATAATAAAAATTTTATATACCCAAAGCTTTTCTTTTGTTAATAAATGTCAGCCTTTGCTAATTTGTTAATCACACAAGAGCAGAGTTTGAGAAATGTTTGAGATCTCTTCTAAAACTCTGAGTTCAGCAAATTCTCCTTTTGCTCCCTGCTGTCTAGGAGAAACATCTGAGATGTTAAAGTGACTTCCTATGGGAGAGCAAGAGACGAGAATAGAGGAAAACAGCTTGAGATAGACATTTCTGAAATGCCAAACAAATAGCAGCATGTGAGCCATGTGTTGGGCTAATAAAGCAAACGCTTTCTAAATGGCTGTATTTCCAGAGAGGCGGCAGCACGGCTCTGTCAGTATCACACCTCGTCATCAGTCTGACCTCCGTCGCCAAAGATAAAGCTCCACTTTGTTACGGTCGCTTCCAGCGGGGCGTCGATCATCTGTGCCCTGATTATTAATGTTTTGAATCAGTCTGGTCAGTCGCACGAAACTCACTCCAGCGCTGAGAACAGCGCAAGTAAAACACACTCGAGTCGCATTACAGTCTGGCACCAAACCAGAGAGAATCTCCAGATCTGACGCTCACATCTGCTTCACGATCCATGCATCTATAGAGAGTCAACACGCAGCACGCTCAAAACCCATTTTACTTCCATAAAATGATGTACTTTAGACTCAAAACAGGAAAATGCAAGGAGTTCAAACAGTAGATCTTGCATGCATCACCACCGTCAGGGGTTTGATTCCTAGAGAATGCATGAACTGATCGAAGGCATGCATTGAATGCAACGTAAACTGCCAAATGCATGCATGTAAATAGTTAAAAGTGAGCATTACAGATCAGAATAGAGTCAGATCTGAATATGAGTTTATTAAAAACAGCCTAAATATGTAGGATTATTGGTTAAGATTGCATTCTAATTTGCATGGCTCAGGGGCTGTCAGCAGAAATGGAAAATCATTCCATTCCAATTAAAGATTATGAAAGTAAACAGTAGATTTTGCCTGCTAATTAAAACAAACAAACAACAACAAAACCTTGTGTCTCATTTAATACACTAACTATGTGTATGCCCAAATTTGTGCATGCAATCTATGTATAAATGTTTTCATGCACCAATCACAATTTCACAATAATTTTCAAAACAAAATTCATCTGAAATTTAAAACACACACACACACACACACACACACACACACACAGTGCTCTGATAAATCTGTTAAAATAAGTTTATGTATTGATATATTTCATCAATAATAATAAATATTAAATAATAATCTAATATAAATAAAAAATACCTGAAATGTTATCGTATATATATATATATATATATATATATATGTATTAAACAATTGATATATGCACATTAATAAATATAAATCTTAATAATGGAAATAAATTAATGCAGGTTCCTCTGAATAAAAATACAGATACACATATTTAAAGTTGGATTATTAGAGGTTCAAACAACAAGAAGTGTTAGCAAGACAAAAACTAATGAAAACTAAAATATTTTTTTATGAAAAATAACTAAAACCAGCCTAAGGAGTTCAGCTGGTCTGGCAAAAACTTCATCTGTGAGTCTGCATGAAAAACGCTTAGAAGAGTTCAGTCTGATCTGGAACAGAAACCCAAGTCTGAACTTTAAAACAGAGTCTGGGTTCAGTGATGGGGAAACACACACACACACACACACACACACACACACACACACACACACTCGCACACACACACACACACACACACACACACACACACTCGCACACACACACACACACACACACGCACACACACGCACACACACGCACACACACGCACACACACACACACACACAGACACACTTGCACACACACACACACACACACACTCACACGCACACGCACACACACGCACACACACACACACACACTTGCACACACACACACACAAACACACACACAAGTTATCAGTCTTTACTTCACGCATAAATCCTCCAGATTAAAGCGCGAGAGAGACGGCTGATGAAAGCGAGGCAGGCCTATAGAAATGCAAAGAAGTGGCCCTTCTTTTCTCCACTTTATTCCCGTTCGTTTGCTGTCGGACGGGGGAGGAATGATGGGACATTCTCAGAGAGGAGACTTCATTAATGCACAGTATTTAACAGCTCTACGTGTGTGTGTGTGTGTGTGTTTCCATCCATCAGACCTCCATTCACACACTCCGGCATCAGAGAGAGATAGCCGTGCTCATCCGTAAGATTCAGAAAGACTGAAAGTCACTGTCATAAAGAGAGAAAAGAAGCACAGTGATTCAGTCACTCTTCACAAACAAATGGACACGCACATGCTTTTAAAAGTTTGTTGTTGTTCTTTTTAAAGAAATTAATCGATTTTTTCATCAAGGACACATTACATTGATGAGAAGTGCCAGTAAAGACATTTATAACGTTACAAAAGATTTTCTAAGTCAAATAAATGCTGTTCGTTTGAACTTTCTATTCATCTGTGAATCCTGAAAAATGAAATATATCAGTTTCCACAAAAATATTGAGCAGCACAACTGTTTTCAACATTGATGATAATCAGAAATGTTTGTTGATCAGTAAATCAGTATATTATTATGATTTCTGAAGATCATGTGGCACTGAAGACTGCAGTAATGATGCTGAAAATACAGCTGCAGATCACAGAAATGCATTACAGTTTAACAATTTTACATTCTAAAAATATCTCACAATTTTTACGGTATTTTTGATCAAATAAATGCAGCCTCGGTGAACAGAAGAGACTTCTTATATAAACATTACAAAATCTCACCAGCCCCAAACTTCTGAAAGTTTGAGTACAAAACAAAACAAAACAAAAAACAGTTGAAAAGTACTTTCTACCAGCTCTAAATCATCTGTTAAATGATGAAATGTTTTTTTGGATGGACTGTCCCTTTAAGGACACGGTCGGTATAAATGGTCTGATCTCTGGAACAGATTCTGATGGTTTTGCGTCTCATGAAAGCAGCAGCTGCTCACATATATGAGATTTTTGACTGCGTTTATGTTTGATTCATGAATGTGGCGGTGAAATGCATCTGAAGCATGCGACGCTCTGATCCTGTTGCTCAAATAAACCCTGTAATTACAGCCAAAGAATGAAACCCAGAGTCTAACTTCATACGCAGCAAATCCTGACACAAAGACAGACTGGAAACACAGAGACGGGGTGAGTGTGTGTGATTGGGGTGAATCTCTATTCTGTGTGTGTGTTATTAACCCCGGCGCTCTTTCTCAGGACAGTGAGCTGTAATTACCGATGTCTCTTCTAATGGCTGGAATAATGGTCTCTCAGGGACCACCGGAGACGCGGCACACCTCATAAAGGAGCGTCTGTCTCTCTCAGAGGTCTCACTCATGTCCTTCATAACGATAAACTACAGAAAACATCATCAGATCTGGACAAACTGACCCTCAGAGTCTGATATTCCTGATTACACACGTCTCTGCTTGCTGTTAGGATGATAACAACAACACACGTCAGCGTCAGAATCACTGAGATGACCAATCAAAGATGGAGAAAGAGTGGAGATGTAAGGCAGGCATTTAATATTCGCCTGTTTTATGACAGAAATGTTAAACAACTGACAGTAAAATCCAGCGATGTTTATATTTTTGCAAATTACTTGATTTTTCTGACACTGTTTTGAGTTGAAATCAAGTCATTTATTTCTACAGCGCTTTATAAAGCACCGATCGATTCAAAGCAGCTTCAATCAGTTCCATGTTGATTTAATTCACTTCAATAACTGCAAATATTGCAAAGTTAGTGCCATTATCCAAAAACAGCTCATATCATTTAATGCAACGAGACAAAAAAAACATTTAAAGAGCCATTTTTTGCATATTAGGCACACATATAAAAGTTTTGCATGATTTTTGTTTTAAATAAAAAACATAATTTGCTAATTGTTCAAATGCATTACTTAACAATAGATTTGAAATCTCCTACAACTATTTTTCTTTCTTTTTCACTTTATTTATTCTCTTTAAATCCTTTCATTCCTTTAAATAAAAAGTCAAACATTTTGACAAAAAATAAAGTCATGATTATGGGTTGACTCCATGCAGTTTAAATGCGCACGATAAAAACCTAACATTAAAAGCACTTGCTTCATTTTATCTTTAGTACTTAAGGTGATAGTTCACCCATAAATGAGAAGCATTTACTTGCACTTAAGACATTCAACAATCACATGACAATCAGACCAAAGTGTTTTCTACTGCTTCTTAAAGGGACAGTTCAGCTAAATATGAAAATAGTCTCCCTCACGCTGTTCAAACCCTGATGACACAGATGATATTCTGAGAAATATTTCAGTGTTTTCTGTCCATACCGTACAATTAAAGTCCATTGTTGTTTAAACCTCAGCGTTCTTCAAAATATCTTCTTTTGTGTTTCACAGGAGACAGTCATGGAGGTTTGGAATGATACGAGGGAGAGTATTGTCCTCTTTTAAGAAGAACACTGCAGTACAGCTATTTCAGTAGAGTATACTGGTAGAACACTTAAGTTTAGGGCGGACACTAACGACTATTTTTATTTCGATTAATCTAACGACTCATTTTTTGATTAATCGATTAATCTAAACGACTCATTTCACGCAAAAAAAATCAACATTTTACTAAAGAATATTTTATTAAACCAAATGAAATCCAAATTTCTTTTTTAAAGCAAAAGTGCAACAGAGTGCAAGAAGCAAGTGTCCATCTCATAATCACTGAAATCAGTTCAGTATTATAGTGTGAGAATGACAACATATCCACCTGTTATATTCACATATTACAACTTCGATTTTTTTTTATTTTTTTTGCAGTGCATTTCAAGCCAAACATATATAATATGTTTTTCCTCAGTATATCTATATTGTTTTTCAGTACAAATATCCAAACATTACTAAATCAAGATACATTTACTGGAGAAGCAAAGTGACCAGATTGTTTTTTTTTTTGTGAAAAATGTATCAAAATGAATTTAATTTATGCTTAAAACAAGAACAAATATCTATCAGCAGGGTGAGAAAAATAATCTTGTTTTCCCTTTGAATGAAGTTTATCTATCTGACACCACTGACAGACAGGTCTTGATTTATTCATTTTCTCACCTAATGCTTCTCCAGTAAATGTATCTTGCTTTAAGTGTCTTTCAATATTTGTACTGGAAAACAAGACAAAGACTACATTTTTTACAGCTTATTTCAAACTTTTCGTCTAATGTTTTGTGTTAAAAGTTCACTTGCGCTGTCTTTCTAATCCACAACGCTTGTCCAAATATTTTTTGAGGGCCGCTTTCACATCTGTAATGGAGTAAACAGAGGTTTTCAGTACTTCAGCCATACTGTATTCAATTTACCGCACTTGTACTACAGTAAAACACTGATCTGTTTATAACAGATCTGATAAAAGAGCAATGAACTCCAGCAGATCAACAGCGTGAGCTAAACGTGCGTGTTTGTGTTTCATCACAGATACAGTCGTATAAATCCTGACGTCATCTCAGCTGCGAGTGGTTTCCATCAGTTTAGGATCTGGCAGGAATGAGATCTTCTCAAATGCGTCGTGTGTTTACGCTCTGAGTCCAAACACTCGCCGAAAGCGAACGCACGAAACTCCACTGACACACAACCAGTGCTAATAGTTTCTGTGCAAAACTAACACTAATGCATGCTGAAAGGCCCCAAATCTGTCTTTCTTCTGCTGCTCTCTTCTTGACGTTTCCCAGAGAAAACGAATCCTTTCAGAATGATGTAATACAGTCAGTGCTCATCTGCTTCACTGCAGGGTTTTCAGCCAATCAGCTGCGCTGCACATGTCATGTGACATCACAGACAGCAGACAGGACAAATATAAGAAAATCTACTTGTTTTCTATTTGAGTTAAGTTTATTTTTCTGACCCCACTGGCAGATATTTGTTCTTGTTTTAAATAATAACTCAATTTAATTTCTCAGAAAACAAGATTTAATATCTCTGTGATTTTCCATCTCCAGTAAATATATCTGATTTAAGGATGATTACATATTGTAAAAATATTCAGAGGGCCGTCAAATTTAGGTGAAAATAATCAAAAATGCTGGCGGTGGCCGGCAACTTTTTTTTTAAAACGCTGGTGGAGAAAGAGTTAAGATGCAAAACGGCAAGATAAGTCTTACTTTCTGAAAAATACATCAAAATGAAGTGTGTATGCGTAAAACAAGAGTAAAACTACAAAACTTGTTTTCCCTTTGAATTAAGCACAAACTCATTTCATTTTAATAAAATTCTCAGAAAGCATAACTTAAAATCACACGCCATTGTATATCTCAAGAAAATCTTGATTTAAGAATGTTTAGATATTTATACTAGAAAACAATATAAAACATGACGACATCATTGTTTGCAGTGTAATCCAAACGTCTCATAATGATGAATCAAACATAACCTCACAGAAAAATCATACGTGCAGCTGCTGCCACGAGGCTAACGCTGATAACTGTTTATACAAAACACTTCCTTAAATGACAGCACAGGCATATTCATGTCTTGTTTCGTCTTATTTCGGTTTGTGTGAGTGATAGTTCACGTCTGGATCAGACTCGCTCTCAGAGAGCCAAACGCTGTGAAAGACCCGTCCATTCAAGAGGAATCCTTTCACATTGTTCCCTCCTCCTTTGTTTCCTCTTCCCTTGTTCTTCAAGAGAAACACACACACATGCGCACACATACACACACACACACGCACACACACACACATACACACACATACACACACGCACACACACACACACACACACACACAAGAGAGTTTAATGAGGTGAAAGCAGCTGTAGAGTGAACAGAATTGCAGCCACTGCTTTGAATCGAGTTTAGTTTAGTTTAGTTTGAGTTTTTTACAATTGATGCTTGTGCAACACTGAAACAATTTACAGCAAGTCTTAAAACTGAATTCATTCCACCGCTGGATGGATTTATGGTACTTGCAGGCCTTTAGTTTAACCGTCTCAGTGATCTTTACGACTGCAGGGAGATATACTGCGCATTCTGTTGAACAGTACTGTGACATGCACTTTTTATCTGGCCTACAATTTTGCTCTGATTGCATGTCATTAGTCGACTAATTTTGTGATGCTTCCTCGTTTCGTGACACACAAGTATAAGAACATAAATCAGACGTGATTTACACATCACAAGCAAAAATACTGTTAGAGTTGGTGAGTTTGATTCATTTCTATAGGGCTGCTTTATATTATTTTATGATAACAATAAACATATAGATATTTTTATTATCTTATTTTAGCTTTGTTATTACAAATAAGATCAAAGTTGCTAATTTAACTTTTTTGCGCATTTGACCATGCAACCAAAATTGCCGCAAAAGAGTGAATCAGTTCGAACGGTTGATTCCAATGAATTCTGATTCATACAACGATTCAAAATTCTGAATAAATGAAATGGAAATGTTTTCAATATGACTGTAAGGTTGAAATGAAGTTCATATTAACATCCTTTTAAGTCATTTTAGTTACTATTAACTGAGTTACTATTATAGTTTTTAATAAATTTTGAATTCGTTTTTATTTTTATATTTTTGGTTTCCATTTGAATTTTAGTCAAAATTTTGCTGCGTTTTTGTAATTTTATTCATTTTTAATGCCTTTTTTAAATACTTTTTAAGTTTTAGTTTATTTTAGTACATCAAATTACACTGAATAAAAATGTTGCCTTGACTAGCTGAAATAAAATGTGTTTTTATATTAGAATTTATTTCATTTAACGTTTATTTTATGTTTTTTTTATTATTATTATTTTAGTTTTAGTTAACATTAATAACCCTGCGGCACATAGATAAATATTTAGATTTATTTTTCTTCCCTAGACTAATATATCTCTGAACAAATGTGTGCAAATGAAACGAATCCTCCACCTGGAAATGGTCTGGCTCTCTCAGGACATCTGACCCATTTCTGCTGGTGTTAATGTGATTGATTCTTGGTCGGATCAGCACATTCCAGCGTGGGTCCGTCCCTGATACGAGCGTCGCGTTTGTCCCACAGGTTCCCTGGTGCTCCAGTGGAGATCAAACACCCTCGCAGCGATTTACAGTCACATGCGTACACACACACGCTGCTGGAGTTCAAGCTGCTCTTCTGAGAGCCATAACTTATTCAACGTCAGGACGCAGCCCACTCTCGCTCAGAGGTCAAAGGTCAGGGTGGCTTCCTGCTCCAACCCCAGGAGTTCAGAGGTCAAGAAGCGTCCCAAGAGGTCTAGTGGGGTTATGACGGCAGAGTGTCAAAATTGTAAATTGTTTCTCCTAAAACTCCCTTGGAGAAATTAAAACGCACAAACGAGTCACAGTAAGAGCTATAATGAATGTGGACAGCAGCTCAGATCATTTGCTCTGTAAAGAACTTGCAAAAAATATTCACACAATTGGAAAAAGGTAGTTTGTAGACAGATTTTTTTTTAATAGCAAGAAGAGTCAATTTATTATTTTGTTAGAACTGAACTCTAATACTCTAAACACATTTCTAACAAAAGTTGTTTAGTTAACCTTATTTAGACACTCAAGTATTGGTTTAAACTTGTCCAAATGTTGTACCAAAGTTCCTTTCACCTTCACAAAGTTGTGCAAATTTCTAGGTTGAGTTGTAAAAAAAAAAAAAAAAAGTGGTAAATATTTATTTTTAAAAATCATTGCTTTACCTTTTAATAAGACAAGACACTAGAGGGGAATAGGGTAAAAAATAACTAACTTAATGTTCCCTAGTTGATTAATCACAGTACATTAAGACAATTGTTTTGTATTACAAGTTTTATGAAATGTTACGTTTAAATATGCCAATTAAAATACGCTAATTTGAATACATTTTTAGAATTTTAACAACTTTGGATAAATAAAGGTTCCAAATTCTTGGTTGATTTTGTTGATATGTTAGAGTTAAAGTTTTTTACAGAGGGGATTTTGGATTCCTCTCTTTATCACTCCATAAATCAGAAAATACTGTCAACAGACAGAAAACAAACACATTTTCACCATGTTTTTAAGAGTAAAATGTTATATAAATCAGTGTGAATAAAATATGAACAGTAAAAACCTTCAGAATATAGAGAGGAATAAAACTCTAAGTTTTGGTGTATGTAAGTGGTGCTGAAGTGGAGAAAAAAATAATTTTGATAAAACGTCCTGAATCTACTGAAGCAAATAGATAAAGTGTTCAAATAAAACAAGGTGAATGATATATGAACAAACCCTTCAGTAAAATCCTTCAGAATATAAATAGGAATAAAACTGTAAGATTTTTGTGTATGTAAGTGCTGCTAAAGTGGAGAAACAAATTCACAGCCTTTAAAGATACGCATTTTCACAGTGTTTTTAGGAATAAAATGTTGTATATATCAGTGTGAATGAAATATGAACAAACCCCTCAGTAAAAACCTTCAGAATATAGATGGGAATAAAATTGTAAAGTTTGGTGTTTGAAAGTGCTGCTGAAGTTCAGAAAAAACTTTTAAAGATATGCATTGGAATTGAAATCTACAGATGCAAATAGATAAAGTGTCTGTCGAGGTGGAGTCGGTCGCCCCGGCGACACTCCGACCCTCTGAGAACAAACACAGAAACACACTCACACACTCTCAGCGCTGACCGGGGGAAGTGGCACTTAAACTTTACAAGAGAAACACATACATGCAGCAGCACACTGGGGCCTGTGTTCAGCTCAACGCCTTTGTTTGCACCCTCTCGTGTCCCCCTCCATTCACACAGACACACATCAGCCCTCCATACATGCCTCTCTCTCTCTCACACACACACACTACAGGCTACATACAGCGGGTCCAAAAGTCTGAATCTGGGACATTTAATTCCATTTTAAACCTCTAAATAATCAGAACTTTGAGGAATTTGAGCAATTCACTGCAAAAATGTATTTTATTCCTCACTATTTTTGTCTTGTTTTCCAGTACAAATATCTAAACATTCTAAAATCAAGATACATTTATTTAAAGCTGCAGTCTGTAACTTTATTGTGTTCAAAATTTCCCAAATTAATAAGCGAGTACATCATGAGTCCATTTTCCAAACCGTGTTTTTGGCTTATCCTGAGTCACTACAGTACACCTATAATAAGTTTGTATATTCTGACTATTTCAGACTGGTACTGGTGGAACTGCTGCAGAGTAGTCCGGTACCTGCGTGATTCGTCATAGACATAAACAGAGAGAAGTAGCTCCGGCTACAATGTTCTTCTACAAGATGCACACAGTTCTGTTTATTAACCAATAGAGTGCCAAAAGTTATGGACTGCAGCTTTAAACAAGCAAAATGTCATAAGATATTAAGTCTCGTCTTCTGAATAAATGTATCGAAATTTAGTGAGTTTAAGCATAAAACAACTAACAAAAATCTGCTAATGGGGTCAGAATTTGTTTTTTTGTATTTAAATAAATATGGTTACATGATGTGATCAATAAATCAGCATATGTTTCTCTATTACTTTAACCAGTGTTATTTTAGTATGAGATAATATAATTTATATTAATATTAATTTTAGTAAAAATTTTAGAAATTGTGCAGTTTGTTTTTAGAATTTTTAGAATTTTTGTTGTTTTTAAATATGTTATATTATTTTTTTTATTAATTTATGTTTTAGTTTCAGTTTCAGTTATTTTCTCTCTTTTGTTTTGTTATTTTAGTAGTAAACTAAATAAAAAACGAGAAATGGTGTCTTGGAAACTAGCTGAAATAAAAGAAAAGTTTGTTTTTTATATTTTATTTTATTTCAGGTAACATTTATTTCATTTCAAGTAACAAAAATGTTTATTCATGATTTTAGTTTACTATAATAACGTTGATTTTATAAGGTTCAATATAATTTAAGTTGAAATGTCTTAACCAACAAAATAGATTTTTTAATAATGTTGACATTATTATGTTGACATTTTTTTAATGGTCTGATCTGAAATCAAATACATTTCCATTAATATTGCCTTTTAAGTTTTATGTTTATTTATGGAATAATTAATGAAAATTTGCTCTGCAAGCATTTATTGTAGAATGAAGCGTATATATTTGGTCCCTCATTCTCTCCCCATTCAGTTCCCAGTAGTCCATCTTTTTCCCATCATGCTCTTCTCTCTGACCCGTCCGGAGCGGCCTGACACCTCTCCTCACCTCTCTCTCCCGTACGAAACGCCTTCCTTCAGAGCGAGTTCACTTGTAAATGATGTGATTGTGGTCGATTTGACATAGTTCTCCTCTCGCATTCCCTCTTTATCTGGCTGCCCAGAAGAGGAAGTGAATATGGCGGGAATGCGAGGAAAGTTAAAGAGCAAACATCAAGAGCAACTTTCTGACCCAGAGGAGAGAGAGAGCCAGAGATGGACAGGAGATGTAAGGCGTTTTTCACGCTTTAAGAGCTCCTTTAGTTCGCTGCTGTCAGACGGAGACGATTGAGAGAAAAGCCGAGCGACTGAAAGCTCTTTCTCTGCGCGCATTTCTCTCCGCATTTGCATGTAAAAGCTCGCGGACGGCGCTGAATGCTCCTCGCTTCCCCGGAGCCATGGCAACGGCAGAAAAGGTGCAAAATTCAGTCGGCTGAACTTAAAACGACTTTATTAAAGTGTCAGTGATCAGAGAGCGGACACAGAAGCGCTCAGTGTTCGCCCCGAACCGCCGTTACACACTCAAAAAGCTTAATGACCTGCTAAGAGCATTACTTTCTAAAGACTTGTTGACGGAGATTCGATGCTCTCGCCTTAAAAAAAAGATTAATTTGCTGAAAATTGCAGGAATTTGACTGAAACGCAAGAGCTTTTGTGCTGGAAGAGCCAGTGGGAAGTTTTAGATGCTACGCGCCTCACGAACGCTGCTCCCGTTCAATTAATTGGATTCGTTCCAATTAAACACATCTAGCCTTTCTGAATATTAAAGACAATCATGATTAATGCATTACTGTTTATACACAATCAGAGTTATTTTAGTTAACTAAAACTGAAAACATGTTTTCGTTATTTGAAATAAGAAATGTGAATCTGACACAAAATCTAAGAAACTTTATTTCTGCTAGTTTCTCATTTTCATTTAGTTTAACTGGATGTACTAAAATAACTGAAATAAAAATTAATAAAAACTATACAACAAAAATGTATACAAATGACTAAAACACACAACAAAATTACTAAAACTTTAAAATGAACATGAAATCAGAAAATATTAAAAGATATTCTGATTTAAATTATTAACACAAAATATAATAGTATAGCAATGATACTAAAATGACACTGTATGCAATTGATAAATAGATTGAAATGTTAGTTGCTATTTGATCAAATCTTATACACAATAACTTTGTGGTTCACATAACACGCAAACAAAAATTTCTGAACATATGTTTGTCTTATTTTTGAGTAAAATATCTAAAAATTTTATAATTAGGAGAAATTTACGTGAGAAGCAAAATAAGATTATTATTGTTTTTATTTTTTGGGGGAAATCGTCAAAAAAATAGAAATAAAAAATACCAAACAAGCATGTCAATTGGGGTTTTTCTGACCAAATTGGCAGATATTTTGTATCTTGCTTTAATTATAAACTCACTTAATTTTGATTTAAAAAATATCAAAATGTATTGACTTTATGCTTAAGAAAAGAACAAATATATTCCAATGGGGTAATAATAAATAATCTTGTTTTCCTTTTGAATTAAGTTTATTTTTCTGAGCACATTGGCATATATTTGTTCTTGTTTTAAGCAGAAACTCACCTAATTTGTCAGAAAGCAAGGTTTAATATTTTAAGTCATTTTACTTCAGTAAATGTATCTTGATTTAAAGATGTTTAGATATTTGTACAGGAAAACAAGACAAAAATACTGAGGAAGAACATCATTTTTTTTGCAATGTAGAGGTTTTATTGTAATTGTTTATTTCATACTATAATATTTCATATGTTTTATGTAAAAAGGAAGAGCGAAGGAAACTTCATTAGTTCTTACATGCATCAGCTTTGTAAAGATTGAAAGATTATTTGCACAAACTATCATATAACTACTGCAAGTTTATAGTACTAATATGGAGCTTTATGGTCACTATATACATTAAGTTGTCCTAAATATCAAAGAAAGTCAAGAACATTTAGAAAATAACATTTAAAGTATAGACTCTTTCCCACCCAACAACTCATTGTTTTCTCTTCTAAATGTGTTACGTGAAAACGCCATGGACAGAATGAATGGACATCTGAGGATCCGTAAAACGGGATAACAACCCCACACAATAACCCTTCACGCAAAGAGAAAGAGCGAGAAAGGGGATTGAGAATATCTTGTGAGGATGAAGATCAAACTCTTTGCAGGACGTCCTGGGGTTTCTCCGCTCTCCATCGGCTTTGTGTAATTAATGAGTTTCTGATTTATGCACATAACTAACAACAAACAACATCATAAATAAAAAGCATCTCTAATGAAGCTCGTCATAATTACCCCAAAGAGAGTCGTAACGAGCCGGAAAAACAGATGAAACGCATCAACATCTCTGGAATTATGAAATATGAAAGATGCCTTCAGTCTTTAACTTTATATTGTTGTTTATGATGAGACGTGATTAAAGGCGACTGCTCCATAAACCCAAAGACAGAGGGACGATTTCACTAAAACCAGAAAACACATTCTGGCAGCTGCTTCTCAACACAAACTAATTCTGTTCCAGCCATTCAGCTTCAACAGCACAATGATACAAATAAACACGTCTAAATCTACATCTCACACAGAAACTCCCTATTCAATATCAGAGCCTCTCATACAAACACACACAGACCACGGGAACAACGTCCAACACTAATGTTTGCTGAGAACAAACGCTCCAGTCAACATTTAAAGGAATAATTCACTCAGAAACCAAAAGCCTCTCATCATTTTCTTACCCTCATGTTGTTCAGAACAGTGTTACTTACTGTAAGTGCAATTACATACTATTAGATTATTTACATTTTATTAATATTGTAAAATATTGTATTGATATTCTAGAATTAGTTTTTATATTTCTAAAATGCATAAATGTATATTTTAATATTTTTTATGTATTGTGTATTATTCTATTTCTATTTACATTTAAATTTTAGTTAAGGTTTGAATAATGTTGTTGTGGTTTTGTCATTAATATTATTATTATTATTGTTTTAAATTTATTTTAAGTTATTTTAGTAAGTTAAACTGAATGAAAATGAGAAGCATTGTCTTGGCAAGCAGCTAAAAAGAATAAGTTATATTTTTTGTAAATATTTTATTTTGGTTAACGATTATTTTTTCTTTTATGGTTTTAGTTTTAGTTTATTTCATTTAATTTATTTATATAGCACAAATAAACACAACAGGAGTTGCCCACTGTTCTTTACAGAGAATAAAACTAAGATACAAGATAAAAAAGAAAGAAAGCAATAAGACGTAATGAAAATAAAACATAATTAATAATTGCTAAATGCTCGGGCCGGAAGATAAGACTTTATTAGTTAACTATAACCCTGGGTTATAATGTCCATATAAGATGTTTAGCTGAATGTAAGTGAAAAGGAAAAAGAATATAAACCTATTTATTAACAAAGTAAAGTCTGCTGAGACTCTACAAAATATTGTTTTATTGCATAATGACACACTGAAAGAAATTAATTCAGAAATTTCTAGTAAATTTCACAAACAATTACAAAGAAATGGCAAGTTGCACACTGAATTGTAAAGCATACTCCAATCATCTTTGTTTTATTTACAACTTCAAAAAATCATGTTTTACAGTGCATTATTTTCAAGAAATCATTTCAATTAAGTAAAATTCTCATTACCATCACGCAAAAAACTACTAGTTTTGTGTGGAAATGTCATTACGCACTCATCTTTCCTTATACGCTGTAGTTGAAAATCTTATATGCATGTATCATCAAAACTGTCGTGACGCATCTCCACAATTATTTCATGAACAGAAGGCAAGATTTTCAGTGAATAACAACATAAAAGTGTAAGTAGGGATTTAGTGCAGAGTCATAAAAACTACTGTTGAGGCTTTAATAATGAATCTTTGATTGACGAAAGCACCTCAGAGATCTCCCTCTGCTATTGACTTAAGAACGAAACTCATGCAGGTTTGAAACGACACGAGGGTGAGAAAATAATGACTGAATTTCCATTTGGGCTGAAGTAACCCTCCAAACAGAGCTGTAGCCATGCAGCGATATTAAGTTATCTGAGCGAGCCGCCTGAGAATTCATATTCAACATCCAAGAGCCATATGGAAGACATTAGCATCTGTAAGCAGGTTTCTTTCGCTCCAGCTCTAATTTTTCGAGGCTGTTTGAAGGATTTAGAGACACACAATCCTGGCGACTATGCAAACGCTGAAATAACATTAGCGGCTAATACAGTCACACACACACGTAATGCTCGGGGCAGACGGGTCAGGCGACAGATCAGCTCCAGATGAGCAATAACAGCCGACACACACCTAAAACACCTGAAGCAGGTCTGAGATCAGGTTCAGCAAGCGTCACGTGTAAACCGATCCGGACGCGAGGATGAAAAGCTAGCGTTACGATGGAGGCGTCTCACGTTACCACTCACAAATCAGATTAATTTAAGTGCTTAAACCTGATAATGCATTCATAATCTGTGTGTTTGAACCCCAAGAATCGTTATTTTACAAAACAACTTCATATTTTTCAACTAAAACCATATTGTATCTAATCAGCAAATTGAGTGAGTGAATGTGAGAAAAGTTTTTATTAGTAAAAGTTACATTTTTATTTATTTTTTTAGTAAAGTTTTTATTGCTGTTATTACTGCACTTACCCATTATTTTCAATTAAAAAAAGAGAAATTCCTTGAAATTTACAATTACACATGAACACCAAAAAACAACTATGATGCAAAATATTTATATATTTCTTTGAGACGTTTTAATTGATTATATCATTGTTTTAAATGTATAAGAGCATATAATCTGAGGATTACCAGTTTTAACTCCACTGGAATGAATGGAATTTAACTCATGATTGCTCAAAAACAGTCACAATTCATGAAACCTACATATTTCTAACAAAACAACATAATATTACTCTGAAAAGTTTTCAAACAAAATAAATTCATTTTACTTGCTTAAACTTGCTTAAACGTCCACTTTCAGATGAAAAAAGTGATAATTTTTCATCCTGCAATGGTTCATCAACAAAATTCAGTCCCAAAAGTGTGAGTGATATGAGAAAAAGGCTAAATATATTTATATATAAATATACACCTAATGGGACTCCGTACATTCCTAGGTCAAAATATCTAAAAATAAATGTAAAACATCTGGAAATATAAATAAATAATGTGTATTTTGACAGTATTTACAAGGTGCCATTCTCTTACTAAAAACGACGTATTTATTAGACATTTTTATGTATCCAAATGTGTTATGATTAAACCTGACAGACACACTTCATATGTCAGTGAATGGAAACATGAGAACGATGTAAAAAAATAAATAAATAATCGTCTGACCTCAGGAGGAGACGTTAGCATGCATCTGGTAGCCGTGGCTCTGCCTGCAGAGAGGCATGATGGGAAATAATAAGCATGTCATGATTGGAGTCACATGGCTGTCAGTTGTCACACACACACAAAGGCGACACGCAGAGACGACACACATGCACACACACACACACACAGAGTTCACAAACACTCCCGGCCGTCTCACTGTGAACCACACAAACGCCTGTCAATTCATAATTCATAAACTCGAAGGACCGACTGAACACAAGCTCATATTAGGGCTGAGCAACTGATCAAAATAAAACAGAAATTGCAATATGGCTGAAATATAGTGAAAGAAACATATGCACGCTGTGTTTCAGTGCTGTGTTCATTTACACGTGAGCGGCTCATGATCTGGTGTTTTCTGTGTCTCAGGTCATAGTAATAATAATAATAATAATAATTTCCAGGGCTCAAGGATGCATCTACAGTGAATCTGGCTTTATTACACAAAGGTCACCCATCATAATAATAATTATAGTAATTATTATTATTATTAAATCTTTTTTTTTAAATGGAATACTACAAAAGTATCATTGAAAAAGTAATATTTATTACTTATTTTTATAATTAATTACAAATATTAAATAAACTATGTATAATGATACATAATCAAATTAGAATAACAAAATTTATTTTGTTCATTGAAATAAAACTTTTAATCAAAATAAAATGTTTAATTATTATTAAATACTCATTGTTTTATTGTACAGTACAAAAGCATTATTGCAATAATAAACATTCTTATTTAATACTTTTATTTAATTATACAAATATGCATTACATTTGCAAACAATTATGCATTAAATATGCAATATGATTTGTGGAAAGTTGAATTCTGCAGACAATTTCTATTTTTATCAGAAAAACTGTAATTAGATTTTCTTTTTCTTTCAACCCTAGTTCAGATTCAAAATATGGAATAATGATTATGATAGTGTTGTTGTTATTAACTAACACTAATAAAATTAGATTTTGTTAATTAAAATAAAATTAAATTAAATATAAATATTAGGGTAAACATACCTATTCAGCTCACTTCCATTTTTGAGCTCAGATTATAAAAAGAAACAAATATGTGTTATTTATTTAATATATTAACCAGTTGATGTGTTAGTTGCTATAGACCTCCTGTAAAACTGGGCATCACACACTAAACGACTGCTAGTGCAGACACAGAAATGTGCTCTTTGTTTGTGTTCATCCCCATGAAGGAAATGTGTTATTGGTGTGTTTTATCTATTTTTTGAATATGTGTTACTAAGCTGAACGTGGACTAGTCTAGATGTTGCAGAGTGCTCAGATGACACCTCACTATGAATATATATCTGATCAAATCGAATGCCCTGTTCGCTTGATTTTAGTGTTTAGTGTATTTATTTATTTTTTTGACTTTGTACCTTCAAATAAAACATTTTTCAATTATTCTTCAAAAGGTTTTTTTTTTTTAAATAAAACATGATGTGTTTAGAGGATACACAAATCTAACCATTAAGCACAGCCAGACTTTTTGCATTTAATGATGTATATCGTAATCAAAATTATTTTGTCATTTAAAATAAAATTATATAGTTTTTTGTGAGAGATTAATATTTTATTTTAACATAACTTTTTGTACCGAAACCAATATCTTGAGCACTAAAAATGTCTCAACGTAGATTTTGGTGAGCTTAACAGGCACGTTTACCCTCGATACAAAACTGAAACTTAAAAACTGAAACGAAAATCAGAAATGTTGCATTTGCGACTAATTAAAAACAATACAAAAACAGTAACTGAAATAAAAAATAATAAAAAAAGATCAAAATGACAGCACAAAGCATGTCACAAAATTACTAAAACTTAAAATGAAAATATTAAAATCAAAGCTAATTTAAATATTAAAACACACCATAATAGTATTCTAAACAGTACTAAAATGTCACTTATGAAGTAGTTGTATTCTGATCATGTGATCTTTGTCTCTTCACCTGCACGGGTCTGTGTCGCGGTGCAACACGTTCATCTCTTCCTCAAGCGCTTTCCTATTTCATATTGTGTCAATGAAGCTTTTGAGTCCCTTAAACTCAAATCAACTCAATCGACTGAATTTACTCACAAAGGCACTTCCTGAAGCCTGACCCACAATTAGTGCCACAAACACACCCATAAATCACTGTCAGCCGTCAACACACACACACACACACACACACACACACTCAGACAGACAGGCAGAAAGACACAGTCATGCTGAGTTTGTAAAAGTGTAGCACAAAAACTCAAAAACACACGCAGCTGTTTTCAATTACGCAGCCAAACACACAAACACATGCGGCTGCCGCTGCTGTCTGCATACGACCACCATTCTCCAACTCTTTAAAATCAGACTCTTACAGCAAACATCCGTTTCTATGAGCGCAAACAAACTAATTCATTTCTCAGTTCACATGTAAGAAAGATCCAGACAATATTAGATTTACTGCCGTTAGTGAAGTCAACCATCACTGCACGGCAAAACATCATGTTCTTCCGCAGGATTTCTGTCTTGATTTCCAGTACAAATATCTGAACCTTCCTAAATCCGCATACATTTACTAAAGATGCAAAATGACTTGAGATATCAAGTCTTGTTTTCTGAGAAACTGATCAAAACTGAGTCAGTTTTGGCCTAAAACGAGATCAAATATCTTTCAATGAGGCCAGAAAAATAATCTAGTTTTGTCCTTGAATTAAGTTTAATTTTCTGACTCCACTGACAGATATTTGTTCTTGTTTTAAGCATAAACACACTTCATTTTGATGCATTTTTCAGTTGATTTTAATACAGTTTTCAGAAAACCAGGCTAAATATCTCAAGTCGTTGTGCATCTCCAGTAAAATGCATCTTGATTTGAATAAAGTTTATCTTTCTGACACCACTGACAGAAACTTGTTCTTGATTTATTCATAAACTCACTTCATTCTCTCTTAGTTTTCTCACTTAATGCTTCTTGATTTAAGAATCTTTTGATGTTTGAACTGGAAAACAAGACAAAAATACATCATTTGTTTTAATACTCATAGTGATGTGATCAAATCTCTAACACTTCAGATAAGTTTAATACATACTGTTGAATTTAAATGGATGGGACTGCAATTCAAAAGCAGAATTAAAATGAACTGAAAATCAAAGAAATTCATGCAACTGTTATTTTTAACTAAAAAGCTAAATTTATCAAGACAAACTATAAATCTCGAGACAACAATGCCTTGTTTGAAAGTTTTAAAAAATTAAAAAAGAAAACTTTAGTGGAGCAGGGTGGAAAAACACTTCATTTCCCAGAATGCATCAGCTGTGCGAGGCTTCCTGTCATCTCAACTTCCTGTGGATTGTGGCCTATTCAATTCAAATTCCAACTCATGAACTGAAGGTAAGACAATTCTGTGCTCAGTTTTTCTCCAGATACCAAAGTCTCAAAGATTTCTCATCAAATGACCTGAGCTGCTCTAAACTCTGTCTGGATGTTTTATGGGGGACATTTATGCTCCTCATACTTTGTGCATTAATTATTGGCTATTATATTTTAGTAATTTATATCTTCACTATAAACAGACACACAAATGAATCAAAGACTCTTTCAGAACAACAGAAATTGTTGATGAAAAAAGGAAATTACAGATAAAACCATAAAGATGTGACTAACATCTATGCATTTAGCAGATGCTTGTATCACTAAATCAGTGTTTTTGTCTTGTTTTGCCGTTAAATATGTATTTGTTTTTAAAGGAAAGATTAATTGCATAAGACATGTTTTCAGAAAATAAATCTTAAATTATGTGTGTTTTTCTTACATCAATGGCAAATTGTTTTAGGTATAAATCTAACAAAGTGTTGTTAGATTTATACATAAAACAATTTGCCTTTGAGGTAGGAAAAATACACAATTTAAATAATTTAAGATTTATTTTCTGAAATGGATTTATGCTTAAAACTAGGGTTAAAAATGTGCTAATGGAGTTAGAATAATACACAACATTTAGAGAGAGAGAGATGGTTCAGAGAGGAATCTGGATGCGTACATCCATCCTCCCACCGCTCAACGAGAAAAGAGAGAAAGGGAGTAAAGAGGAAGAAGAGAGAGACGAGTAATAAGCCCTAAATCAGTCATTTTAGAGAAACCACACATACATTACAGCAGCAGACAGACAGACAGAAATAAGAGAAAGAGAGAGAGAGCATCAGAAAAGCACTGTGGGGTCACTATAGAACAGGTTAGTTTATGTCAGATGCAAACAAAATATACATATATTAAATTCCCATGTATGAAATATATTATCATATGAACATACTTGAAACCTATTAGAAATGTATATCTATATGTAACATAATACTCTTGATACAAGGCAATATATTTCATTTCCAAATGGGATGATCAGTATGTTTTCCTTGTTATTTTGCATTGAAACTGTGAAGCCAAACAATCACACAAACACACACATTTACTTCCAAATGGGACATTGCATAGACTTCTAATGTTATATACAGCTAATTATACATTCTGCAAAGCAACCCTAACAGAAAATGTCTTGCATTTTTACATTTCTAAAAAAACTTACAATCGAGGACCTAATTTTTCCCCAAAATGTGGTTAAGTTGGTACACACACACACACACACACACACATACACACACGCACACACACACATAGAGTTAGAGCAGCTCTAATGTCACCCACATCTGCTTTCATTGTCACTGCTGTACAGTTTGATCTTCACTTCACATGGACACTTTCACACAGCCTCAGATGAGTTACTTCAGCACACCGTTAGCTGACACAAACGATGACACCCCTCACAAAACAAAGCAAAGCATACCCAAACCGTTTTGGCTTCAATTACGCTCACTCTCTTTCTCTCGGAATGGAGAGCAACGCCTCTCGGGAAGCTATTTTCAAGACTCTAACACAAAGCACATTTCATCACAACAGCAGAGAACGAAAAAAAAAATCCACTTTATAAACGCGAATCATCAAGCCTGTAATAATATAAAATTTTTGGTTCCAGTTGAAATTTCCAAAACACACACATATATAGAATCACATTTGTTTTTCATTTGAGCAGAGGCCTGCGCACACAAACCCACAAGCCCAGTGTAGAATTTCATCTGGTTCCTGCAGCCGAGAGTTTAACTCTATCCCTCGAGGGAGAGTTTAGCGGGAGCAACGCAGATGTGTCGCAATGTACCAACTGAACGTGCGGATTAAGTTTCACTTTTAGAGATTCCTCCTCTTACTCCACTCAACCCCCTCTGAAAGGAAATTTCTATTCACTGAGACTTAGAGGGTCAGCTGAATTAAATGGTCACTTATTGCCTGTTCAGGCAAAGCTGGTGGCACAAAGCAGGGTCTCATGGACCACCCTGCACCGACATCGCCCGGGGCGTTCAAACCCCGGTTAATTCCTCCGCTTACTCGGCGGGGGACAGGTATCTGAGACCCACACGCAGATCTCCACCACTCATTTCCCTTTCACCCTGCCTTTCCTTGGCCAGAAAACGATTACAATAAGAAAGAAACAAACAATTCCATCCTGTGGTTTCATGTTATTAATATCTGCAATCATGCTGTCTGGGCGTCTGATTTGTTGAATTTGTCGCTGCTGATAAGAGAGATTAGTTCATTCGCATCAGGAACGTAAAGCTGCGCATTTTACCCAGGGTTCCCCTCTCTTTGCACAGCGAGCGCTCTGCTCTAAGATTAAGGCCTGCACTCTCTCCGAGCTGAAACAATACAGCTAGCCTGCCAAAAAACAAAGCCCACATTCTCAAGTGCAAAGCAATTTATACTTAATACAACCCAGATCGTCTAAAAAAGAACAGGGGGGAAAAAAACAAGCAGGAACTTTAGTAATGCACATACGGTTATCCAACACTCGCTCATATACTCGTTCAGGTTTTTCCACCACATTCACACAAATGACTTAAGCACATGTTTCAGAATATGTTCCCATAGATTTCCTTTCGCACAATATGCAAGAGCCATCAAAATCACTGACACCTCCCTTCACCCCCCCCCCCCCCCAAGTAAAAAGAAACGTGATTACTCACCTCTGCATGTTGCGTTCTGGGCCGGCTGGCGTCGGCCTCAATGGCGTACACGTCTATCAAGTAGAGGTCCGAGCCTTGCTCCCGGTCCAGTTCTGCAGCTGTCTGGATCACCCCGGAGTGGCGGCCAATGGTGAAAAGCCGGCCTGCGGCTTTCCCTCCGCTCCTGACTGAAACAATAAAAAACTCCACCTTGGTGCCGATGCCACGAGGACTGGAGGCATCCAAAGAGATGACGCTGGTTCCAGGCGGTTGGCCCTCCTTTAGAATAGTGATGTATTTGGGTTGGGAGAAGACCGGGCCATCCGTACCCTGAAGGATGATGGTCAGCTCCGTCCTTGAGGTCTTGCGATCTGTGCCGTGATCCGTAGCCGACACAGTCAGACTGTAGATGAGCTTTGAGGGAACGAGTTGAGAGGCGAGTCTGATATCTCCACTGTAGCGGTCCATGATAAACGTATCTGAATCTCCCCTCACGAGTTCGTACTCCACCTCTCCATTGGCACCCTCGTCGGGGTCGAAAGCCACTACTGTTGTCAGAATAGAACCGATTACTATGTTGGATTCTGCCACTAGGGCATTCTGGGAGATAAATATGGGCACGTTGTCATTTTGGTCCGTCACCCATATGGTAATGTTTTTCAGAGCAAAACGGCGGAACTCGACCGGCACGGCTTGGTCGGTCGCTTTGATGGTCAGCTCAAAGAGGTTGGAGAACTCTCGGTCGATCTCCTTGTTCGTAAATATCACTCCAGATGCAGGGTCGATGCGGAAATGCGCACCCCTAGGAGTCTGAATGACGATGGAGTACTCCAGCTGGCCATTGATGTCGGCATCGGTGTCGTGAGCGGTTATAGTCATGACAGAAGTGGACAGAGGGAGGTTTTCAGGGATGGATTTGAAAATGTCACCCGGTGTAAAAACAGGAGGGTTGTCATTAAAATCTCTCACGTGAATGATG
Organism: Barbus barbus; assembly: GCF_936440315.1. NCBI lineage: Eukaryota > Metazoa > Chordata > Actinopteri > Cypriniformes > Cyprinidae > Barbus > Barbus barbus. The sequence goes on along the minus strand of NC_136761.1, from coordinate 28,471,260 downwards.
ACCGGAATAGAGGAAGACCTGGATGGCCTCCCGCTGTCTTTGGCTGTGACGTTGAGTTTGTATAGGGACTGCGTTTCATAATCCAGTTTTTTTACCAGGAAAACGCTGCCAGTGTTGGGACTGATGCTAAAAGTGCCGTGGTTATTGGTGGCAGAAATGCTGTATGTGATGTCGGCATTGGATCCAGAGTCAGAGTCTGTGGCGGTTATGGAGGCGACCAGCTCTCCAATCCGCATGTTCTCGAGCACATCCACTGTGAGAGTTGTTTTGTGAAACAATGGAGAGTTATCGTTATCATCCAGAACACTGATGCTCAATACACAAGTGGATGAAAGAGGCACAATCCCAGAGTCCTCCGCCATGATTTTGAGGGAGTATAAGGGTGTTGTCTCGTAATCTAGTTTTCCCACTAGAGTAACTTGACCAGAAGTGCTGTCAATGCTGAACTGTTTCTCCTCATTTCCCTCCATGATGTCGTAGTGAACAAGGCCGTTTTTATTCTCGTCTATGTCTGAGGCCGAGACTCGGAGCAGCTGCATCAAGTTCTGGGCGGATTCTGAGATTGAGGCCTGGTAAATGTCTTTGGTGAATTTGGGTGGGTTGTCGTTGATGTCCTGTATGTACACTTGAACTTTTGCCTGGTCTTTGAGAGGTTTGGGAAGGCCCTGATCGGAGGATACGACGGTGAAACTGAACACTGCGGCACCTCTCTGTCTCATAAGAGATTCGCGGTCAAGCTGCAGCGTGCTAGTCAATGCGCCCGAAATAGCGTTCAGCTCAAAATTTGGCTGCGGCGTTTCAAAGGAGTAACGAACCTCGCTGTTCGGCCCAAAGTCTTTATCCTCAGCGAAAACCAGCCCGACGAAAGAGCCTCGCTCCTGCTCTTCCTCGAAGTGGAACACATAATTTGTGCTGTTGAAAAGCGGACGGTTGTCGTTGACATCGTCGAGAAGAATCGTCACATTAACACTAGCGCTCAGCGGCTCAACGGCTCTATCTTTGGCCACCACTAATAAACTATACCGATCTTGAACTTCTCTATCCAAATCTGCTTTAATATACAACTGCCCATCAGGGAAAATCCCAAAAATGTCATTTATGTTTCCGCTTACGATGTCATACACAATTTCCCCATTGAGTCCAGAGTCTTTATCGCTGGCCTCCACTTTAAAAAAGCGACTATTAACCGGCTCAGATTCTAGAATGGTGACTTCATAAGAAAGCTGGTCAAAAACTGGTGCGTTGTCATTAACGTCGTACACGCTGATGGTGAGAATGAGGCTGGAGGTGCGCTGAGGAACGCCAAGGTCAGAGGCCATGACCTCCACCTGGTAGGAGCTAGTGGTGACTTCTAAGGGGCCAGTGAGGGTGATCAATCCATGTCTCTCGTGGATATGAAATAAGCCTTTGGGGTTCTGTTTAAGGCTGTATATGACCATACCATTGGTCCCCTCATCAGGATCCGAAGCTTTAGCTTGGAATATTTGATGTCCAGTGGCCCAGTTTTCGACAGCGCTGACATGCTCGACGTTGTGAATGAAATGAGGGGCGTTATCGTTCAAATCCTTCACTGTGATATTTACTAACGCTTCCCCAGTGACCTCCCCACCCCTAGCAATCACCCTGAGCTGGTAAAACGCCTGCTCTTCTCTGTCTATCAGACCTGAAGCTGTGATCTGCCCTGTGCTGCCTTTGATAGCAAACAGACCGCGCTGATCCCCCGATGCGATCAAATAAGTGATGTTTGTGATCACATCTACCGTGGTGGCCGACACGCTGCCAATAATGGCGTCAACGGCCACGTTCTCAAACATAACAAAGCTGTACTCTTTCTGACTGAACACGGGAGGGTTATCTTGCGTGTCTACAACAGTGACTGTGACTATAGCTTGTGTGTTTGAGCGCAAACCGCCTTCGTCCGTTGCGGTGACCTGCAGCTGATAAGCGGTTTTCTCCTCTCTGTCGAGTGGCACTAAAGTCGTGATTTTACCAGAGTTGCTGTTGATGTGAAATTTGTATGAATCACCAGCAGAGATGGCATATTTTACAGTGCCATTACGGCCAAGGTCAGGGTCGGAAGCTGTTACACTAGTCACAAATGATCCCAAAGGCTCGTTTTCTTTAATATTGGCAAAATACTGCACGGGGTAAAACACTGGGCTGTTATCATTAACGTCCTTCAGTGTGATGTTGACTTTGCAGATGGAGTAAAGGGGGGGCGTTCCTGCATCTGTGGCTTTGATGTGCAGCAGATAGGAGCTCTCTTCTTCTCTGTCTAACTCTGTGGCTGTACTCAACCGGCCTGATATTGCATCTAACCTGAACTTATTTTGAATGCTCACGGGGGTTTCAGGGTCAAATGAGAACCGGACCGTGCCATTGGCACCAAGATCCGAATCTGTGGCAGACAGAACCACAAGCTCGGATCCGGCCGGCGAATGCTCGACTAATGAAATGTGATATGTGCTTTGAGTGAAAGTGGGGACTTGATCGTTAACGTCGGTGATGTTCACTATTAATTTAGTGTAGGAAATTTTCGGCTGCAGGCCTTGGTCTTTGGCACTGATATTTAACACTATTTGAGAAGCTATTTCCCTATCGAGCTCTGCTGCGCTGGTAACCAAACCGCTGTTTTCACTGATGGCAAACCAGCCCAAACTGTTTCCAGACACCAGTGAGTAGCGGAGATTGGCGTTCTGCCCGGAGTCTCCATCTGTGGCTGAGACCCCTTTAATGTAGCTGCCTTTAGGAATGTCCTCCCTTATGTCTACCCTATACACAGCTTCCTGAAATATGGGCGGATGGTCGTTAATATCGTTCACAAATATAACCAGACTTGCAAAAGATGAGCGAGCGACAGGCCTGCCGTTATCTGACACTGAAACGGTGAGGTTGTAGGAGGAGATCCGCTCTCGATCGAGCACACTGGCTACTTTGATTAGGCTCAGATTGGGGACGGGTGAACTGTGGACTTCAAAGTGTCTCTGTTCGTTTCCACCAAGTATAGAAACTGAAATATTACCATTAGCTGTAGATGAATCTGAATCAGAAACCGTTAATAGTGCCACTACAGTGCCCACCTGTGCATTCTCATCCACCGAAGCGAATTTGGCTGTGGTAGGGAAGTATCGAAATTTAACTATGGGGTCATTGTCATTCACATCAAGCAGTTTTATAGTCGCTTCTGACCTGCCTGAGAGAGAAGGGACGCCGTTGTCTACTGCATGGATAGTGAGGGAATACTCCTTCCTTGTCTCATAATCCAACCCCTCCTTTATAATCACAGTCCCAGCCTTAGGGTCTATCTGAAAAGGAGTTCCTTCATCTAAAACATATGTTATATCAGCATTTGCACCCTCGTCCAGATCTGTGGCTGTTATTTGCAAAACACTAGAGCCAATGGCAGTGTCCTCAAACACACTGGTCTGGTAATGATCCTGGTCAAAAGCAGGTGGGTTGTCGTTTATATCCTGAATGGTGACGTTTACCTGCAGATACCCAAACTTTTTAGGCTCTCCTTTGTCTTCCACTTGAATGAGGAGCTGATAGAAGGGGGTTAATTCTCTGTCCAGCCCTCCTGTGGAGACCAAGTGCAGAAAAGCGCCCTCTCCGCTCGGGTTGACGGTGATATCCAGGCGAAACTTTCGCTGTTCGTTCCCGCTGATGATTCTGTAGGTGGTGTGATCCACTCCGTTGGTCCCGATGTCCGCGTCTGTTGCGGTGTCCAGAATCACCTGACGCCCGCTGCTCGCGTCCTCTTTGAACGACACCACGATCGACGCGTCAGGAAACACCGGCGCGTTGTCGTTAATATCCAAAACCACGATGCGCACCTCGGTGGGGTAAGTGGGCTGGCTGGACAGAACCACCACATTAATGATGTTACCAGGCAGAACTTCTCTGTCGATCACGGAGGACGTGTAGATGACGCCCGTCGTGGCGTTGATGGAAAAAAGTTTGTGGTGTTCGCTGAATCTGTACGTAAAAGAGGGTTTGGTGTCGATGGTGCCCACATATGTGCCCACCGGCTGCTCCTCCAGAACCTCAAACTCCTGCCGAACTTGACTGGATAAAGAGTAGCGCGATAAAGTCCAGAAAACGAACAAAATGAGGTGCAAAGTGTCTAGAGATCTACCTGAAAGCGCCATGATCACAGATCCAGTCAGGGTTTTTCCGAACCTGATACATTCACCTCAGATTTGCAACATTGTATCCAAAAAAAAGCGGCGATCAAAGGAAATGTATCCAAAGCGCGCTTGCCGTTTCAAACAAACTTGAGGTAAAGAGTTCCTAAAGAGAGTTGTAGATCCGCGGGGGTATCCTTAAATATCCGTTTTAGGGAGGAGAAAGGGTTCATTCGCTGTAAAATCCTGTCAGAATTCATCCAGCAAAACTTCGCCTTCCTCTCAGGATCATTATGATGATGATGATGATGATGAAGATGATGATGGAGTTTCCATTGTGAGGAAAAGGAAAGTTCGCTACGATTAAATCCTCCTGAGAGTTTTTCCTCAAGGAAATAAAGCAGCTCTAATGTTATCCCTGTGATTCTGATACGGGATGTCCCGCGGAATAACGGTGACCAAACTTCACTTTACTGTCCTGACAGAGAACAAAAGCCCGAGATGAGAAAACTCCCGCCCTCCTGTCCTGCTGTTGGCTCTCCGTGCGTGACCCCGCCCCTCTCTGGCTCCCAGTTCTATTGTAAAGTCATCTCCTCGGGTGCTGATTGGCTGAGGCGGCTGTCAATCATCGCGTACACTGAATATTATACCAGAGCTGCGCTGCAGGTATTGAATGTACCGTTATGTGCCACAATAACACCAACCCCTCATTTACATGCCTACCTTCTTTAGTATCGGTCTTTATAAGAGTTTAAATACATGAATGTGTTTTTCAGTATATTTGTAAAAATAAATAATTATATAAATAATAGATGTAGAAAAATGATTGCAATTATTTGTGACTTGTTTTACGGTCCGAAATATCTAAACATTTTTAAATCAAGGTACATTTGCTTTGATTTGATTATTTAGCATATTATGTCTTGTTTTCTGATAGATAAATAAATTGATCAATTAATAAACAAACATTAAGTGAGTTAATTAATTTTCTAAAATTAAGTAAATCTTATCCTGTATCACTTGTGTGTTTCAATGTTTCAATATTTGACTAAAATAATTATTTATTTATTTGCAGTGTGTCTGAAGTTTCTCATGCTCTGTTGGGAAATGTCTTGAGTTTTATTAGTTTATTAACATGTTTCAGATGCAACAGTTTATCAATGGAAAGCTCATAAGCAGATTCACAAGTGCATAGCGCCATCTAGCGGTCATATAAAGTAGTTATCTGATGAAGTCCAGCGGTCAAACTGGCTTTATTTCCTTTATTAATTGGTGAAACAAGCCTTCCCCTTCACATGACCCATCTCCCCGGAGAGCAGGCGCTGATCTGTCCTCTGTAGATGTGGTATAACCGGATCTGCACTAATCTCTGAGTTCAATCCACTGGCGTTATTCTGTTTGTGCTGATCTTTTAATTGGGCCCGATGCCTGGATGTTTGTTTCCTCTTTAATTAAAAGCGTCTGCTGGGTCTGATGAGCCTAATTTTAGCGCATTAATGCAGCATTGATGCTCCACTGACCTACTTCAGGAACAAACAAGTACACAAGACTTCGAGACTTCACCACTGATCTGAAGACGATGGCTGGAGAACTTTTAATTGATTTAAAATAAGAAATTAGGCCGCTTTGGGAAGAACTAACTAACCTCTCATGCAAACCTGCTGAAAGAAATGTTCTGTCTTTCTTGCCGGGGCTAGTATCTGTAAGGTTTTACTTAAAAGTGTGTTTTCTCTAGCAGTGTTTTCCATGTTATCTAGTTCAAATCTGTGATATACTAACTTAATGAACTTCTCTGTCTGTTGTCCCAAACAAAACATTAATATAAAGTCTGCTTGAACCATAAGGGAACCGAATAAACCCAGGTTCAACTTTTCTCAGGTTAATTATTGTCAGGTTATACACAAATGCAGAATTGTATTAGGGTAAGATGTCACGTTTTTATGTATTTATGCTGTAATTGCTGGTTCAATGGGTTAAATACAATATTTTTGATGTTGTTTGTTTGTTTGTTTTTGTTCTGCAATAAGGTTTATAGGCTACTGATTTTGCTGAAAAGCCAAAGAAATTATTATTTAATTTATTTATTATGACAACTTTATTTATACAAATATATTTTTTATTTATTTTATTTAGACCTTTTTATACATTTATTCTAAAATATAATATTCGAATAATATGATATTATTATTATTATTGATCATAATAATTATTATTATTACTATTATGTGTTTATTTATGAAAACTATTTTTATTTCCTTGTTTATTTGTTTTTCATTTACTTATTTATTTCGTTATTTATTATGGAAGCTATATTTATTTATTTAGCCAAACAGATTTTTTTCTTACGTATTTATTTAGTTATTTATTTACTTATTCTGAAATATGCAATAATATAATTATTAGAATATTACTATTATTATTAATAATAATATTTTATTTTATTATATATTTTTTTCTCAAAAGAAAGTGACTTTCAGATCTAAACCCATCCTGAGAAATGTTCACTGCAGTGTAAAGTGTGACAACATGCCCCGGTCTCCCATGTTTAGTTCAGAGTTTAACCAAACTCGCTCAGAGTCCTCAGTCTGTGAAACACAGATCCAGTGCTGTGTGTGAGGAGTGTGATATATGAGTGCCTGTGTTTGGTTAACATACGTTCAGCCTTTAAATTGTCCATTTAATTTCCCCTGGATTTCCCCCCTGTCTTTCTCTGTGAATGTTCTCCTGTGTTTCTCAGGGGTTGAGCTCTTCTGTGTGAGGAAACACAGTTTGGTCAGTACGTGTGAGAGAGTCTGATCTGCTGATATATTGACATGATGCTGAATAAAACACTTACTGTACAGAACTACAGTGAGACTTTGTTCACAGAGACAGGAATGATCCGTCACTCAGAATCAGCTCCATGTGGTTCTCCAGTGTTTTTCTACAGCTCATATATATAAGTACATAAGTGTACATGTCTAAAACCAATAGAAGACAGATCAGCCTAGAATAATTCAGCTTAATTAACTACATAAACCCTTTGCATTTGACTAGAACAAGAAGAAACTCGCTTGAGAATAAGAAAAGAGCAATTGGAGCTTGAAACTGAGCTTGCTGCTTCAAGACGCCAAACTGAAGGTGTACGAAGAATTTGAAGATTTTCATTAATTTAAACGTGATGTATCAGAGCTACCTTCAGGACCCAGATTTGAACCCCTGATGTGTAGACAAGAAGCCAACAGTGTAGATGATCATGTGCGTCGTGGAGCTGGTAAGACATCCCTTACATACAATCCAAAGCCAGTCACTGAAGTTGGTGCTTCAGTTAGAAGAAAGTCATCGGCAAGATTTGATGCTGTCAGCAGCACGCCACATCTTAATCATCATGATCGCACTGATTTTTCTGCAGATAGCCTGCACGAAGTGTTACAGCATCAAAACAAAGTTACTGAGATGCTCATTAAACAACAGAATTTGTCTCAACTCCCACAAAAAGACATATCCACATTTACAGGAGATCCTCTGACTTATAGATCTTTTATAAGGGCATTCGAGCATGCTATCGACAGTAAAACAGACAGTCATCAGGACCGGCTGTACTACCTCGAACAGTTCACGAGTGGAGAGCCACTTGATCTCATTCGAAGCTGTGAGCACATGAAACCCGACAGAGCTTATAAAGAAGCCAGAGAACTGCTTGATCGTGGAGATGAAATGACCATCGCTACAGCTTATATCCAGAAGGTTATGGAATGGCCTCAGATAAGGCCGGAAGACAGAAAAGGATTGAATACTTTTGCTTTGTTCTTGGTTGGATGTTGTAACACAATAAATGATGTGGATTACATGGACGAAATGAACAATCCTACCAACATGAAGTCCATTTTATCTAAACTTCCATTCAAACTGAAAGAAAGATGGAGAAGTTATGCTTATGACATTCAAGAAAGAACAAGTAAAAGAGCCAGGTTTCCTGATTTAGTGGAATATGTGTACCGACAAGCAAAGGTTGCCAATGACCCGCTGTTTGGAGATATCCTGGACTCCACTTCAAGTAGTCAGAACAACTCAAAAAGGCAACCAAGCATTAGAAAAAGTGAGTCTAAAAGAAGCAGCTTTGCTGTGAATGTGTCTGCTACTGAAAATAATGTCAGTAAAAGACAACTTGAGAAGAAACCTTTTGCATCCAAGTCAACAAGTGTATTTCAAAGTCCTTGTCTTTACTGTCAGAAGAATCGTGCACTGAATGCATGCAACAAGATTGGAGAGCAGCCTATGAAAGAAAGAATTCAGTTCTTGAAAAAGAATGGCCTTTGTTTTAGGGGCTCTTGTCCAGATTGTTCATTCAAGCACCCAGCTATCTTGCATGTTGTTAAGGAAGATGCTTCATCAAAGAACAACAGTGCGGACGACAGGTCACAAAGTACGAGTGAAGTTACAAGTGCTCTTGTGTCTGCAGGGTGCAGAAAAGGTAACCATACTGGGGCCGGGAACAATGAGTGTATTCTTCCCATCGTACCTGTGCAGATAAAACACAAGAAAGACACAAAGATAATCAAGACCTATGCTTTCATGGATCAAGGAAGTACAGCGACTTTCTGCACTGAAGAATTGGCGAAGAAGTTGAATATATGGGGCAGAAAGACAGAGTTCCTGCTTCGTACTCTATCGCAAGAACAGAAAGTGAATAGCTATGATCTTACAGATCTGGAGGTGTGTGGCTTAGAGGAGCAAGATTACATTCAGCTTCCCAATGTGTATACTTAGCCAGATACACCTGCAAAAAAGGCCAACATCACACAGAAAAAAGATATGGAGAGGTGGTCTTACCTGAGACGAGTCCATCTCCAAACACTTGAATCAGAAGTTGGTCTGCTCATCGGTGTCAACGCGTACAAAGCTATGGAGCCATGGGAGATTATTAATAGCCAGAACAACGGACCATATGCTGTGAAGACAGCTCTTGGCTGGGTTGTCAATGGGCCAATCAGCAGATGCCAAGAAAAGGAATCAGATGATGACAAAAGACAAAGTTTCCTTGTCAATCGTGTTTCTGTAATAAGCGTCGAAGACATGCTGATGAAGCACTACAATGCGGATTTTCCAGAAAGAAGATGTGAAGACAGACGAGAACAGTCGCAACATGACAAACAGTTCATTCATACGGTGACAACATCAGCTCAACTCGTGGATGGTCACTTCTGCATTAAGTTGTCTTTGAAGGATGACAAGGTGAAGATGCCATGCAACCGTGTTATTGCTGAACAGAGGCTTAACTCTTTGAAGAGGAAGTTCAGCTTTCTTTCAAGAGTACAAGGCTTTTATGGACAACATACTGGAAAAGGGCTACGCAGTAAGGATTCCAGAGGAACAGTTGATTCGCAGTGATGGAAGAGTATGGTTCATTCCACACCGTGGGGTTTACCATCCAAAAAAAGAGGAAACTCAGAGTCGTTTTTGACTGTGCGGCAACTTACCAAGGTGTGTCGCTAAATGACCAGTTGTTGCAAGGGCCTGACTTAACTAACACCCTCATCGGAGTATTGTTGAGATTGAGACAGGAGCCTGTAGCCCTGATGGCAGATATAGAGTCCATGTTTTACCAGGTGTGGATTCCAGACACGGACGCGGATATGCTACGCTTTCTCTGGTGGCCAGGTGGTAATCTGAATGTGGAAGCAGAAGTGTACAGAATGTGTGTGCATTTGTTCGGTGCTACATCATCTCCTAGTTGCGCGTCATATGCTTTAAGAAGAACAGCGGAAGATGCAGCGTCAAAGAGTACCCCAGAAGCCACACAGACAGTCCTCAAGAACTTCTATGTGGACGACAGTTTGAAGGCAGCTAAACGAGCAGCTAAAGTCAAAGATCTCGTTTTGGAGCATGATGAGTTACCAGTGGAACGGGCATTAGGCATGTAGTGGTGCACAAGTTCTGACAGCTTCAGGTTCAAAATAAATCTGCCGGACAAGCCATGCACAAGACGGGGCATTTTATCTGTAGTCAGTTCGGTGTATGACCCAGTGGGTTCTTTGGCACCACTCCTACTACCCATCAAGTTCATTTTAAGAGATCTCTGCCAAGAGAAGAAAGATTGGGACGAAGAGATCCATGAAAAGGAATGTCGGACATGGATGAAGTGGCTGACAGACTTAGACAAACTTTCAGAACTCCTTCTGAACAGATGTTTCAAACCCCCTGCCTTTGGGCTCACAAACACTGCGCAAATTCACAATTTCTCAGACGCTAGTCAAGATGGTTATTGCATTGTGTCGTATCTCTTGCTGACAAATGACCGGGGTGAGAAACGTATCATTCTTGATGGGAAAGTCCAGAGTCGCTCCACTCAAACAGATCACAATCCCGAGAATGGAGTTGACAGCAGCAATGGTTGCAGTCAAGATCGATCGGATGTTGAAAGAAGAACTTGAAGTTCCCCTGATGGAGTCGATCTTCTGGACGGATAGTACAACATTATTAAAGTACATCATAAACGATGCCCTTCGTTTCAAGACGTTTGTAGCCAACCGTGTCTCTTTTATTAGAGAAGTGACTACATCTTCCCAGTGGAAGTATGTCAACACCTCACAAAACCCAGCAGATCAGGCTTCCAGAGGTTTAATGATCCAGAGCTTCATGGAAAGTAAGAGCTGGTTTCAGGGGCCTAGTTTCCTGCGAAAAGAAGTTGAATGGCCGAAACAACCTGAACAGTGGCCTTACCTGACTGAAGAAGATGTTGAGGTGAAGACATCCTCTGCAGTGTCATGCACAAACTCAAACGAGTGCACAGATCCACTGAATCAGTTCTTTGAGTATTACTCCAGTTGGCATAAGTTAAAAAAGGCGGCAGCCTGGATTTTGCAATTGAGAAGAACGTTGAGGCACCTGAGCGAAAAAGTGAAAAGAGTTTGAGGAGAACATACAGCAGAATGAGAATGATCCAGAGAAATGCAGATCTATAGTTGAACAGTAAATGGTGATGTACAGAAAAAAAACCTGGAAAAAAGAATACTTACCGTGAAAGATCTATCCAAAGCTGAAATTGAACTGGTTAAATACAGTCAGAGACAAACTTACATGGAGGACATATAAGCTTTGCAGTTGGCAGGCTCCCGTGTGAAAAAGAACAGTTCTATCTTCAAATTGGATCCATACTTGCAAGAGGATGTGTTGAGAGTAGGAGGACGTTTGAACAGATCGGCGATGCCTGAAGAGGCCAAGCATCCTGCCATTCTGCATAAACCGCACAGAATAGCTCACCTCATTCTTCACCACATTCATCAAGAGTGTGGACATGGAGGTAGGAACCACGTCTTAGCCATATTGCGACAACGGTATTGGATACCAAGAGCCAATGCAGCATCAAGAAAAGTGATTTCAGAGTGCAACCTCTGCAGAAGACTGCATGCCAAGGCAGGAGAACAGAAAATGGCGGATCTGCCTCAAGATCATCTGCTCCCTGACAAACTACCCTTTACCAACACGGGTGTAGACTATTTTGGACCTTTTGAGGTCAGAATAGGACGTGCAAAGTTTAAGCGTTATGGAGTGCTCTTCACATGTTTAACTGTCAGGGCAGTGCATATAGAAGTAGCCCATTCTCTTGACACTGATTCATGTATTAATGCCATACGGCGCTTTCAAGCCAGAAGAGGTCAAGTGTCAATTATTCGTTCCGACAATGGTACCAACTTTGTCGGTGCTGAACGAGAGCTGCGTGAGGCATTCACAAAGCTGGATCAGTCTCGCATCAATGAAGTCATGATGAGAAAGGGTGTACAATGGATTTTTAACCCACCTGCTGCATCTGGGGTGGTGATGGCGCAGTGGATAAGACACACACCTTTGGTGTGAGAGACCCGGGTTCGAATCCACTGTGAGACACCAATGTGTCCCTGAGCAAGACACTTAACCCCTAGTTGCTCCAGAGGTGTGCGACCTCTGAAATATATAGCAATTGTAAGTCGCTTTGGATAAACGCGTCAGCTAAATGAATAAATGTAAATGTAAATGTAAATCTCACCACGGCGGTATCTGGGAGCGGCAAATCCGTACAGTGAGAAAAGTGCTGAACTCTGTTGTGAAGCAACAGCTCTTAGGAGATGAAGGACTATACACTCTCTTATGCGAAGTTGAGAGCATCATCAATGGGAGACCTTTAACCACGAACACAGATCACCCCAATGACCTCGAGCCACTGACGCCGAACCATCTGCTCATGTTGAAAACAGTCTTCGTTTGACTGTTTAATTATAAATCTTAAAACATAAACAACTTAGGATATTTACTTTTCTTACAAATGTTTTCATGTTTGAGCAGTTATTAGACAACAGTACAGGTCCTTTTCAAAAAATTAGCATATTGTGATAAAGTTCATTATTTTCTGTAATGTACTGATAAACATTAGACTTTCATATATTTTAGATTCATTACAACACAACTGAAGTAGTTCAAGCCTTTTATTGTTTTAATATTGATGATTTTGGCATACAGCTCATGAAAACCCAAAATTCCTATCTGAAAAAATTAGCATATCATGAAAAGGTTCTCTAAACGAGCTATTAACCTAATCATCTGAATCAACTAATTAACTCTAAACACCTGCAAAAGATTCCTGAGGCTTTTAAAATCTCCCAGCCTGGTTCATTACTCAAAACCGCAATCATGGGTAAGACTGCCGACCTGACGGCTGTCCAGAAGGCCATCATTGACACCCTCAAGCAAGAGGGTAAGACACAGAAAGAAATTTCTGAACGAATAGGCTGTTCCCAGAGTGCTGTATCAAGGCACCTCAGTGGGAGGTCTGTGGGAAGGAAAAAGTGTGGCAGAAAACGCAGCACAACGAGAAGAGGTGACCGGACCCTGAGGAAGATTGTGGAGAAGGACCGATTCCAGACCTTGGGGGACCTGCGGAAGCAGTGGACTGAGTCTGGAGTAGAAACATCCAGAGCCACCGTGTACAGGCGTGTGCAGGAAATGGGCTACAGGTGCCGCATTCCCCAGGTCAAGCCACTTTTGAACCAGAAACAGCGGCAGAAGCGCCTGACCTGGGCTACAGAGAAGCAGCACTGGACTGTTGCTCAGTGGTCCAAAGTACTTTTTTCGGATGAAAGCAAATTTTGCATGTCATTCGGAAATCAAGGTGCCAGAGTCTGGAGGAAGACTGGGGAGAGGGAAATGCCAAAATGCCTGAAGTCCAGTGTCAAGTACCCACAGTCAGTGATGCTGGTGTTGGTCCACTGTGTTTTATCAAGGGCAGGGTCAATGCAGCTAGCTATCAGGAGATTTTGGAGCACTTCATGCTTCCATCTGCTGAAAAGCTTTATGGAGATGAAGATTTCATTTTTCAGCACGACCTGGCACCTGCTCACAGTGCCAAAACCACTGGTAAATGGTTTACTGACCATGGTATTACTGTGCTCAATTGGCCTGCCAACTCTCCTGACCTGAACCCCATAGAGAATCTGTGGGATATTGTGAAGAGAAAGTTGAGAGACGCAAGACCCAACACTCTGGATGAGCTTAAGGCCGCTATCGAAGCATCCTGGGCCTCCATAACACCTCAGCAGTGCCACAGGCTGATTGCCTCCATGCCACGCCGTATTGAAGCAGTCATTTCTGCAAAAGGATTCCCGACCAAGTATTGAGTGCATAACTGAACATAATTATTTGAAGGTTGACTTTTTTTGTATTAAAAACACTTTTCTTTTATTGGTCGGATGAAATATGCTAATTTTTTAAGTTTTCATGAGCTGTATGCCAAAATCATCAATATTAAAACAATAAAAGGCTTGAACTACTTCAGTTGTGTTGTAATGAATCTAAAATATATGAAAGTCTAATGTTTATCAGTACATTACAGAAAATAATGAACTTTATCACAATATGCTAATTTTTTGAAAAGGACCTGTACCTTAGCTACAAGTTTCTATAGTCTTTGGTTAGCTAGCTGTTGTGTGTGTGTGTAGTTTAATTAACATAACGTTAGGCACTTACATAAAATACATACACGCGATTGTACCGTATTTCGTATTTTTCCTTTCTGAAGTTGGCAGACACACACAAAACGTTAGCTAACCAAAGACTATAGAAACTTGTAGCTAAGGTACTGTTGTCTAATCAAATCTATTCAGCGGTATCACCAACTACAGACAGGCTTAGCTAATGTTATGTATTTAGGTGGGGGAGCATGAGAAGAGAGAATAATTCAGTTCACTAGTCACTGAATTTAACATCTTAAATTAGTTAGCTTACTCAGTAAAGGAGCGGTTGCTGGCCATTGCTGCTTTTTTGTGTCATAACATCACTTGACTCCATGTTAACATCTATGGAATGATATCATTCCATAAACATCACCATATCAATAAGCTATTCATAATTTTTTCTACCTCATATGCTGCAAATACCCTGTACAACTTTTTTGCACATTCCTGTTATATTACTATTTATGTCAACAACATACTGACCTGCACATTTATATTTATATATTTTTTTATCTTTTATTTTATTCTTTTAATTTTTTTATACTTTTCTTGTTCTTAATATTTGTCTATACAATTGCACTGTCCTTGGAGCGGACCTGACTTATATTTCACTGCTGGTTATACTCTGTATAATTGTGTATGTGACGAATAAAAATCTTGAATCTTGAATTAGAAGCTCACAGTACTGGCGTCAGTGTCAGTACTGGTCAGACTGGCGTCAGTGGCTGGAAAGCGTAGTGGGCGTGGTCAGCCTGTCACGTCAATCGAGAGTGGCCAATAGAAAAGGGCCTTTCATCCTGGTGCGTAGAGACCGCCTACTGACACACAGCTTGACTCGCAAGCAAAACTTTTCAACTCGCAAACAAAAGTTTTAGACCCGCAAAAAAAGAAGGCAGGAAAGAGAGCAACATTTGTGGATTAGTGATGAAAAGTTTTTGAAGTGCACAAAGAAAAATATATCTTTTTTAAAGATTTACACGCACTGCAAATTATTTGTTTTCAATTACTTTAATTTTGAACCTTAAGAAGACTTTTTTTTGTAAACTTTTATTTTTTAATTACAAAATAATTAGTTTTGCTCTCAAATACATAATTTTTGTTTGAATAATAAAGAAACAAAAATAATTCCATAGATAAATATCTACCAAGCCACTTCTGAAACAGAAACAACATCAGAAGCATCTTACCTGGGCTGAGGAGAAAAATAACTGGACTGTTGCTCAGTGGTCCATAGTCCTATTTTCAGATAAAAGTACATTTTGCATTTCATTTGGAAATCAGTGTCTGGAGGAAGACTGGAGAGGCACAGTTTGAAGTTTCCACAGTCAGCGATGATTTGGGGTGCCGTGATGTTTGCTGGTGTTGGTCCATTGTGTTTTATCAAGTCCAGAGTCAATGCAGCCAGGAGATTTTGGAGCACTTTATGCTTCCATCTGCTGACAAGCTTTATGGAGATGCTGATTTGCTTTTCCAGCAGGACTTTAGCACCTGCCCACACTGCCAAAACCGCTTCCAAGTGCTTTGCTGACCATGATATTATGGTGCTTGATTGGTTAGCCAACATGCCTGACCTGAAGCCCATATGGAATCTATGGGATATTTTCAAGAGAAAGATGAGAAACAGTCAATCCAACAATACAGACGAGCTGAAGACTCAATAGTGCCTCAGCAGAGCCACAGGCTGATCGCTTCCATGCCATTCCTCACTGATGCTGGAGTTTGTGCTAAAGGAGCCCTGACAAAGTATTGAGTGCATAAATGGACATACTTTAAAGAACTTGAACTTTTCTGCTTTGCAAATCCTTTATTTTTTATTGATCGTAGGAAATATTCTAATATATTGAGATACGGTATTTTGACTTTCATGAGCTGTAAGCTCTAATAATTAAAACAAAACAAAAATACCTTTTGGAATGTCTTACTGTAATGAATCTAAAATATATATGGAAGTTTCACTTTTGGAAATAAGTAAAAAAAAAAATGCAGTTATGCACGATATTCTTTTTTTAGATGTACCTGTATAACCACAGAATGAAAAGCCATCCGGCGAGCCCAGCCCCAGAGACCTGATTTAAGAGGCCTAACCTAGACAGCAACATAGTTTTGGCTCAGATCCGGCCCACATCTGGCCCATGTGAAATCCATGCGGGCCAGATGTGGGCCAGATCTGGGCCGACACTGCTTGCTGTCTGGGAAAGGTAACATGGGATTTTTTAATGTTCACACTGGCTAAATATGATCGGATTCCAATAGGATATACAGTATGCACAAAAGTTAGATTTGAACAGACAGTCTGAACAAGACTTTAGAGAACATTCAAAAGTAACATTTTCATAATGTTTGCAAAATAACAAAATGTAACATTCCTCTTAATGTTGTCTTGTAACCAAGAAAAAACGTTTTTAAACATTTAAAAACTACATTTAAAAGAATACTATCGTTATTCTGAAGAGCATTAATAAATGGTTTATTTGTGTAAATACAGTTATTATTTTGTCTTGTGGACTATACATAAGCATATGTTATGTCAAATAGCTTATTCAGAGCAGCACTTAATAAAACCAGCAGGATATTTTTGTATCTGTCAACTGTATCTATCAAACTTCAAAAATGTATCAATCTTTCAAATAAATTCAAATCTGTTTTGATAAACTTAACTTTTCTAAATATTAAAATTGCTTTGAATTTCTGCTCATTCCAATTCTACTTCTAAACATAATTCAAACTACAATTTTGTATCTCGTTTGCTCCCTCAATTCAAAATCATTAATTGTTTTGTAATTTAAAGGTGTTCTCAGTTCATCTAAAGGATGCACACCACTGACATGAAACAGAACAGACACTGTAAAGACTCACCATGCACTCTGTCTCTGTGTGTGTGTGTGTGTGTCCATCCGTGTGTGTGCATGTTTATGTGGTTTATGAGGACACGAATTTGTATAATGACATGGGTATGACAGAGGTATTACAATATGAAGGTGGTTTATGAGGACACTGCCTATGTCCCCGTAATTCAAAAGGCTTAAAAAACATACTAAATGGTGTTTTTTTGAAAATATAAAAATGCACAAAGTCTCCTGTGAGGGCTAAGTTTAGGTGTAGGGTTGGTGTAGGGCAATAGCACACACAGTTTGTTCAGTATAAAAACCATTACGCCTATGGAGAGTCCCCATAAACCACAAAAACCAACGTGTGTGTGTGTGTGTGTGTGTGTGAGAGAGAGAGAGACTCTACAGGAGCAGCAAAGAGGAACCTGCTTTATAGACTCGCAGACAAACCCCTTTTACTCACGTGACTCAAACACAGAAGCAGGAAACAGGAATCATGTGAGTTCAGGGAAAGAGAAACGTAAGTGTAGTTGAGCTGTTGTGTGTTTGTGTCTCTGTCTACTCTTAAGCAGTAAAATGGCAGAAGCCAGATTTTTTCAGGATGAGTTCTTGTGTGCAGTGTGTCTGGATCTCCTGAAGGATCCAGTGTCCATTCCCTGTGGACACAGTTACTGTAAGAGCTGTATTACAGACGTCTGGGATCAGGAGGATCAGATGAGAGTCTACAGCTGCCCTCAGTGCAGACAGACCTTCAGTCCAAGACCTGCTTTAGCTAGAAACACCATGCTGGCTGAAGTGGTGGAGAAACTGAAGAAGACCAAACTTTCTGCTGACTGTGATGCTGGAGCTGGAGATGTGCAGTGTGACGTCTGTACTGGAAGAAAATACAAAGCCGTCAAGTCTGGTGTGTCTGGAGTCTTACTGTCAAACTCATTTTGAGCGTCATGAGGATTTTCATTCACGTAAGCCATACAAAGTGACTGATGCCACTGGACAACTGCAGGAGATGATCTGCAAGAAACATGAGAAGATCCTTGAGGTTTTCTGTCGCACTGATCAGAAATGTATATGTGTTTTGTGTACGATTATTGAACATAAAAACCACGACATTGTATCAGCTGCAGACCAAAGCACAGAGAAACAGGTATTTAAAACTTGTGATCAAGTCAATACTCAGTGTAGTGATCCAATAATCTGTTTATTTTCTGTGTCGAGTCACAGCTTAATTACACAGAAACACTGTCAGTGTGAAGCTCTACATCTGTTTCAGTTTCACTTTTAGAATACTTACACTTGCAGTGTGAAACACGCCTTAATCTTCATGTTAATGTATGATGATTGTAACCAATCATCACTTCTGGAGTTTGAACCTACAGCCATTACTTATCAGCTCCACTTTTACTGGATTCATCTGTTCACATGATGATTTAGTGCCAGTAGTTTTCTGTGAGATTCACTATCATGTGTTTGTCCTGCAGAAGCAGCTGAAGGAGACGCAGAAGACGCTCCAGCAGAGAATCCAGCAGAGAGAGAAAGATCTTCAGCAGCTGAGAGAGGCTGTGGAGTCTCATAAGGTGAGTCTGGAGAAGAAGAGAAGTTTGTCTCAGTCTCAGTTCAGACTCACTGAAGCCTGAATCACTGTGTGTCCTAACAGCGCTCTGCACAGACAGCAGTGGAGGACAGTGAGAGGATCTTTACTGAGCTCATCCGCTCCATTGAGAGAAGCCGCTCTGAGCTGATACGGCTGATCAGAGATCAGGAAAAGCAAGCAGTGAGTCGAGCTGAAGGACGACTGGAGCGACTGGAGCAGGAGATCAATGATCTGAGGAGGAGAGACGCTGAGCTGGAGCAGCTTTCACACACACAGGATCACATCCAGTTCCTGCAGGTAACACAGATCTAGAAGAACAGCATCATAGTGGACTTGAGCAGATCCTGCTGTGACACCAGACTCACAGAGAAACATTGTCATGGTGAAATCGATGAACTCAATAGTACAGATTCTGAATAACGTTCATCAAAATTGGATCAGGTGATCCTCAAACCTGATAAAATAGATGTTTATTTGCCTGTAACACATTGATGAATTTGACCATGAAGACCCCAAACATGAATTCAGGCTGTATATTAGCAATAATTCAGTGTATTGAAACCAAACCAAAGCATGTCTTAAGGGCCAGTGGTGGAAAGAGTACTAAAAAAATTGTACCCAAGTAAAAGTATTGCTATATAATTTGGAATAATTTACTTGAGTACAAGTAAAAGTACTGAAAAATAATGACTCAAGTAAGAGTAAATAAGTAGTTTGCTGAAAACTACTCAAGTTACTGCGTTACAAAGTACTTTAGTATTATTTTTCTATTTTTACCCAAAATGAGGTGATGTGAGCATTATGGAGTATTAAACACTCTCATGTAATGTCTGTTTCATAAGTGAGACTCATAGACCCAATATATTACAGAGATCCAATATACTGTTACACATGCGTTTTCTTTCACAACTGTTTACGTTCACTTACATAACCGACTGTGTTATGAGGATATTTTGACATATTTTTGTGTGTATTTGTTCTTTCAAATGCAAAAAGACATGGAAGATGACTCAGTTCAGTATCACGCATTATACAGTATGAGAGGCAGCTTTTTGTGTGCACGTCTTGGATGTCAAGTCAAGTCAAGTCACCTTTATTTATATAGCGCTTTTTACAATGCAAATTGTGTCAAAGCACTGCACAATATCAAAAAAGGAAAATAATGTGTCAATAAGTTTAAATAGTGTCTTTGCAATAAGGTCGGCGATATCGCTGGAAATGAAGCGTCCCCAACTAAGCAAGCCAGAGGCGACAGCGGCAAGGAACCAAGACTCCATCGGTGACAGAATGGAGGAAAAACCTTGGGAGAAACCAGGCTCAGTCGGGGGGCCAATTCTCCTCTGGCCAAACAAACCAGCAGTTCAGTTCCAAACTGCAGCAAGTCAGATTGAATGGGCTCAGCTGGTTCCAGTGGTCTTTTCCGATGGCTGTCTAAGTGGCGGGGTCCTCAATGGGGATCTGTCTCTGGCGTTCATCCAGGTGTCTGGCCTCTGCCTATGATCAGGGAGACATACGTCATCTCCCGGCGCTGATCCTCCATCTCAGGTGTTCGGTCATCTCAGATCATGTAGTGGTTGGATCCAGACTGAAGTTCTGTAATTCCTAGCTACCACGGGATGTTAATCCCGTGGCAGAAACGTAGAGACAAGCAGAGACATGATTAGCGTAGCTGCTGTTCCATCTAAGCAAAAATAAATTAAATTGTTCAACCCAAGCTAAAGAATAATAATAATGTACATTTGATCGGATATAACTGCAGTACAAGATTATAAAATGCATTATGTGTATGCTTGGCTAAAGAGATGTGTCTTTAATCTAGATTTAAACAGAGAGAGTGTGTCTGAACCCCGAATGTTATCAGGAAGGCTATTCCAGAGTTTGGGAGCCAAATGTGAAAAAGCTCTACCTCCTTTAGTGGACTTTGCTATCCTAGCTACTACCAAAAGTCCAGAGTTTGCGACCTTAGGGAGCGGGTTGGATTATAGCGTGGTAGAAGACAAGTTAGGTACGCAGGAGCTAAACCATTTAGGGCCTTATAGGCAAGTAATAATAATTTGTAAATGATACGGAACTGAATAGGTAGCCAGTGCAGAGACTGTAAAATTGGAGTAATATGATCATATTTTTTTGATCTGGTAAGAACTCTAGCCGCTGCATTTTGGACTATCTGTAGCTTGTTTATTGAAGATGCAGGACAACCACCTAACAGTGCATTACAATAGTCCAGTCTAGAGGTCATGAATGCATGAACTAGCTTTTCTGCATCAGAAACAGGTAGCATGTTTCGAAGCTTGGCAATGTTTCTAAGATGGAAGAATGCTGTTTTTGTAACATGGGAAATATGATTTTCAAAGGACAAGTTGCTGTCTAAAATAACACCCAGATTTCTGACTTTAGAGGACGTAACAGTACATCCGTCTAGTTGCAAATTATAATCCACGAGATTCTGTGTACTGTTTTTTGGTCCAATAAGTAATATCTCTGTCTTATCTGAATTTAATAGGAGGAAATTATTGGTCATCCAATCTTTTACACTTTTTACACAATCTATTAGCTTAGATAGTTGAGAAGTTTCATCTGGTCTTGTTGAGATATATAATTGAGTATCATCAGCATAGCAATGAAAACTTATCCCGTGTTTTCTAATAATATTTCCAAGGGGCAACATGTAAATTGAAAATAGCAGAGGACCTAGGACAGATCCTTATGGTACTCCATACTTTACTGGTGATAATTGAGATGACTCCCCATTTAAATGAACAAAGTGGTAGCGATCGGACAGGTAGGATCTAAACCATCTTAAAGCCTGTCCTTGAATACCAATATAATTTTGTAATCGATCTATGAGTATATTATGGTCTATAGTGTCAAACGCAGCACTAAGATCAAGTAATGCTAGCAATGAGGTGCAGCCTTGATCTGAAGCAAGTAGTAAGTCATTCGTAATTTTAACAAGTGCAGTGTCTGTACTATGATTGGGCCTGAAACCTGATTGAAATTCTTCATAGAGATAATTTTTTTGCAAAAAGGAGCATAATTGAGTAGACACAACTTTTTCAAAAATTTTTGACATAAACGGAAGATTTGAAATGGGTCTGTAATTTGCCAGTTCATTAGAATCTAGTTGTGGTTTCTTAATAAGAGGCTTAATAACCGCCAGCTTGAATGGTTTTGGGACGTGACCTAAATATAACGATGAGTTAATAATATTGAGAAGCGGTTTTTCTGCTACGAGTAACAACTCTTTCAGTAATTTAGTAGGTACAGGATCTAATAAACACGCTGTTGGTTTAGATGCACTGATAAGTTTATTTAGCTCTTCCTGTCCTATAGTTGTAAAGCACGGCAGTTTTTCTTTGGGTGCGATGAATGAAGCTGAAATACTAGACGCAGTAGAATCGACATTTGATATTGTATTTCTGATGTTATCTATTTTATCAGAAAAGAAATTCATAAAATCATTACTATTAAACTGTGGGGGAATATTTAGATCGGGTGGTGTCTGTTTATTTGTTAATCTAGCCACTGGTCTAAATAAGAACCTTGGATTGTTTTGGTTATTATCTATGAGTTTGCGGATATTCTCTACCCTGGCAGCTTTTAGAGCCTGCCTATAGACCATTTCACGGACGTAAACAATAACAAAGGCGTTGGAACGCTACTGCGCATGTCTGGTCCTGAAGCATTTCCGGTAGCGCCATTTTAAAATCTCAGATCTATCAAAACCTATAGTGCAAGCGTATCCCTTTTAAGCCTAGCGAAAACGCAAGTTAGGTATTTAAAAAAATAATAATAATAATTACCCTTTAAATATGACAGAGAACATTAAAAGTAGTGTTCCGGACGGCTCTGATTGATGCTGTGTGCGTGTACACGAGAGATGGCGTTAAACGCGTATCGCAGTCTGGATGCTTACAATTAACTCCTCAGAAGTTGGGATCATTTGTTTGTACAATGGATGACATCAGTCTTATGTTCGGTTAAACTGAAGCAAGACAAACAGTGTTACTTACGATCTTATCATGGTGTGTGCTAAGATGTCAGGGGAGGTTTTTGGTGGACATTTCACTTGCATAGCTGGGTCAGTCTGTATGTCTACGCATTCATTTTTATTTGTACAGCGCTTTTCACAATACATATAGTTTCACTGCAGCTTTACTGAACATGCATGTTTATTACAATGCTAAATGAATGCTAATAAACTAAGCACTACATCCCATTATTACTGATTTCAATCGTTTTATAATGTGTGCTTAGTGGGGTCAAGTTTGTTGCTGTGGAACAGTGCGAGAATGCTCTATCTGAGCCATCATGTGGTCATAAATAAACAAGATGAATGCAGTTCAGTGCCGACTACCGTGTTTTGCATAAACCTTTATTAGGTTTTTTTTTTTTAGATAAAGTATAGCCTACATGCAGATTAATAAATGCACACACACAAGTTTATATGTGGGTATGTATGTTTTTATGCACATTTACTGTAAACACACATACAGGTAAAAAGTGTGGCCACTATTAATGTTTTTGAAATAAGTCTCCAATGCTCATCAAGCCTGCATTTAATTGATCAAAAATATAGACAAAAACAGTAATATTTTTAAATATTACAAATTAAAATAATGGTTTTCTATTTTAATATGCTTTAAACTGTAATGTATTTCTGTGATCTGCAGCTGTATTTTCAGCATCATTACTCCAGTCTTCAGTGTCACATGATCCTTCAGAAATCATAATAATATACTGATTTATTATCAGTGATGGAAAAAGTTGTGCTGCTTAACATGTTTATAAACTGAGATAATTTTAGTATTCTTTGAATAAAAGAACTGCATTTATTTGTAATATAAATGGTTTGTAACAACATGCACTACTGTTCAAAAGTTTGGGGTCAGTATTTATTTAATTTTTTAAGAATATGAATACATTTATTCATAATGTTTTTTATTGATTTTAAAAAGTTATAGTAAAGACACACTGTTAGAAAAGATTTCTATAATTTTGAAAATTCCTGTCTGGATTTAATTAATCAATCCTGTATAAAGCATCACAGGTTCCAGAAAAAAATATTAAGCAGCACAATTGTTTCCAACACTGACACTAACCAAATCAGCACATTAGAATGATCTCTGAAGTATCATGTGACACTTAAGACTGGAGTAATGGCTGATCAAAATCCAGCTTTGCATCACAGAAATATAACGAATATTAAAACAGAAAACCGTTTGACAATATTACTGATTTTGTCTGTATTAAAAACATAAAAAAATAGTAATGTGTCCAGACATTTGACCAGTACTGCAAATAAACAAAAGACAGAGACTGTTTCCAGCATATTTATTAACATGTGATCAATATCAAAAAGCAGCAGGCTGACCATATGCAGCTTTGAGTACTACATTGCATTTCATCCTCAAGTTCTCAAACACATCTGGGTGTTCATATGGTCACATGTGGTTTGGCACTGTCCTGTCTCCCTGTAGCACTCACTGTCTGAGCTGTCTTACATTACAGATGATGGCTTTCCTAAAGACAGAAGTAGAAAAACAATTATTTTATTTATATAATAATAATAGTATTATTTGTAAATGTTGTGCATTAAATAAAATAATTTAATGCACAACATTTACAAATAATACTATTATTGTTTAATACATCAGTACATGTTGGAATTAACATTAGACAAGCATAAGTGATGACAAATGTTTACCGTTAGCTTTTGTAAACTACTGCAGTTAACTGTTTCACTATTCAACATTCAAGTTTAGAGAATACATTTCTATAATGTCTTACTCACTGCATTTATCTGCTTACAAGATAGCTAGACAACTAATGAGAACTCGTATTTAATTATAGCCTACATAACGCTTGCAATAAAACAGAAATAAAAGCTTGGCCTTTTTCACTTCAAAAGAATCAAAACGCTAGGCGCATATGTAAACAACTGCTTCTTCACTGCTGCAATCCAGGCGCGTTTCTCGGGCATCTAACCCTTTAATTTCCGATTATTTATAAATTAATGTTAGTTCGAGCCCAGCGGGAGCAACCCAACCACCGAACTACAAGGATCTAATTTTAATTTCTACATTTTAAACAGCAGGATTAAATAAATTAATCGCAATCCCACTGTGCATCAAGCGCCTGCCGCCATTGTTTTGAACACTAACCGGAAACGTCCGTGGAACAAAGACGTCACTTCCTTATACCGCCGAATATCCGTTGAAATGGTCTATAGCTGGACATACTGTTTTTCCACGCAATTCTAAAAACTTCTAATTTAGTTTTTCTCCATTTGCGCTCAAGAATACGAGTTTCTTTCTTGAGAGAATGGGTATAACTGTTGTACCATGGCGCAGTACGTTTTTCTCTAACCTTTTTCAATTTGAGGGGGGCAACAGCTTCTAATGTATTAGAGAAGATAGTGCCCATGTTGCTAGTCATTTCGTCTAGTTCATGTGTATTTATGGGTACACAGAGCAGTTGAGATAAATCAGGCAGGTTATTTGTGAATCTGTCTTTGGTGGCTGGAACAATAGTTCTGCCCGGACGATAACGCGGAGCCATATAATTAATATCAGTAATACGCAGCATGCACGATACAAGGAAATGATCAGTAACATCGTCACTTTGAGGTACGATATCTATATTGGTAAGATCAAGTCCATGCGATATAATTAAATCTAGAGTATGATTAAAACGATGAGTGGGCCCGGTGATGTTTTGCTTGACTCCAAGAGAGTTTATTAGGTCAGTAAACGCAAGTCCTAACGCATCATTTGTATTATCAACGTGAATGTTAAAATCTCCGACAATTAGCAGTTTATCAACATTAACTAATAGATCTGAGAGGAAATCTGATCAACATTAAGCAGAAGTAGTTTGAATGAGTTAAACCTCCTGTATCCTGTTTTCTGAGTAACATTGAGAATATCACTATATATTGTTGCAACACCGCCGCCACGACCAATCTGACGGGGCTCATGTTTATAACAGTAGCTCGGTGGAGTAGACTCATTTAGACCAAAATATTCATTTGGTTTAAGCCAGGTTTCAGTCAGTCAGAGTACATCAAAATTATTATCTGTGATCATTTCATTTACAATAACTGCTTTGGGTGAGAGTGATCTAATGTTTAAGAGCCCAAGTTTTAAAAATAGTTTTTGTTCATTTATTTTGCGTTTTCCTGGTTTAATCACGGTCAGATTTTTTCTAGATCCTGCATTAAATTTATATTTTGACCTCGCTATTCGGGGAACAGACACAGTCTGTATAGATTGGACAACGCAAGTACTTCTATCTTTTAAGTGGGTAGAACAAAAGTTATCATAGCAGTTATTTGAGAATTGGCTTACTAGTCAGATGGAGCGTAGCGTCCTGGAGATGTTGTCCGACAGGAGTTCCGCTCCGACTCTGCTGGGGTGCAGGCCATCAGCACGGAAAAGCCTAGGACGCTCCCAGAAAAGATTCCAATTATTAATAAAGAGCAGTTTCTGTTCTTTACACCATGACGATAACCATTCGTTTAAAGCAAACAGTCTACTGAACCTTTCGTTTCCTTGTCGATACGTGGGAAGCGGTCCTGACACGATGATCGTCGCCGTGGGCGATGTGCTGCGTACCGTCTCGATCAGGCTCCTGTAGTCCCTCTTCAGTGTCTCCGTCTGCCGCAGCTTGATGTCGTTGGCCCCCGCGTGCAGCACGACAGCACCGATGTTCTCGTTGCCCTTCAGGATCGCAGGTATCTGCGCAGAAACATCGAGAACACGTGCACCGGGGAAACAGTGAGTGTGCACTTTACCTTCAGCTGACGTATCACGGACGTGCCGGACGATGGAGCTTCCCACGACCACAGCATCGCGTTCCGTCTCGCGGAGGGGGGCGAAGCGGTTCCGGGTGGAGATGAAGGACATCTGGGAAGATCGCGGTCTGGGTGCACAGGGTCTGTGTGTGCACCAGAGAAAACGGCGCATGAGTCTTATTGACTTGAATAGTTTAAATTAGCTGTTTATGTGCATGAGTCTTCTTGTGCTTGAATGGTTTAAATTCATATTAAAATGTGCACAAAGGAATCGATATGAAGAATCAAAATTTTAATTTGTATAACAAGTATCCGATTCCAGAATTGGAATTGATTTTTGATTCCCAAGCCTAGCTACAGGTTAATATTAAATAAAATGCTCTTTTATCCTTCCACCAAAAATTTGCCTGGAGTCCACCATTGCTATTGTAGTCTTAGTCTTAGATGTCACGCCCACAGACCGTTGGCTTAACATCTGATGCATATGGCACACTTATCTGGAAACACTTCAGGAGTGTCGGAGTCATCGTCGGATTGGTTCAATTATACAGGATTTCCAGGAGATGAGTGTGTTGCATTCTTTAACATTCCGCCTGGAAACAAAGATGCTGTGACGCCAAACCCCCTCACGAAATAAGAAAGCCGTCGAGTTTACAACTGTGACGACACACACTTATCAGGATAAAATAAACGCTGGATTTTTAATAGTGTGTGAAATATTTAAAGTTTGCAGCATAGAATCTTTCAAATATGTCCGAGAGTTTTACACACCGGTCTGTTATTGTGGCCCCGAAACGTGACGCTGAACGAAAGGAACTACGATTGGTTGTTTGACATGTCGGTCAAACGGTCTCATGAGTGGGCCTTGGCCAATGAAAGCTACCAAACATTCCAGACCTACAGCCGTCAGTCTGAAGGTCTGGCTACGCAAGACTATTGCTATTGTATCAAACAACACATTTACGTGCATCTGATTGACAGAAAAATCATTGTTTATGATGAGGTTATTTCAGCTTTGTACGAAGTTTGCTTTATACATTTAGTTTAAATGCACTTTACCATTCAGTGGAACTGTGCGCATGCATTTTAGACACTTACATTATTCGTGCTCCGTCCATGCAATAACTGCATCCCTCTATCAACCGAGTTTTCTCTTTACTTACACTGCTGAATGCTCTGGTAATATTAATGGTGTGACCTATTTCAGGAGCTGTCAAAATTACAATTTAAATTACAATTTCAGAGCCTAGCTCATACATTCACAAAAATATTGAAACGTTAATGATACTGATTAAAAACACCAACACCAGTGATTCACTGTCAAAGCAAAGCGTGGTTTGAATGCACTGCCCCCAGCTGAACTGGAGGTTTTGATTGGTTTTGCACCCAAGTCAGACCTAGCTGAAGCGCAGTGCCCGTCAAACGCCAGCTCACCCTGTTTCTCCATCGGCAACTTTGTCCATTTTGTATTTTTGTACTTTTGCCGAAAAATAAATGTAGCGAAGTTGAATACTTTTACTTGAGTTGAATAAAATTTAATTATACATTATATTTATTAAAAAAATTGAAAAATTTACTCAAGTACTGTAAAGAAAATATTTGTAATTAGTTACTTTACACCTCTGCTTAAGGGTCCTTGTGAAGTTTCAGTGTCTCTAACTGCTCTAAAGTTATAAATAATGTTGAATCGTAGCCTTTGAGCTGCTTTTCCTGAACAAATCTACTTAACCCTACAATGAGACTCCATTGATGATCTTGAGTTGTTAGATGGACATTTATGTTCTTAGCAGATGTTTTATCATCCAAACTGTTTCCTAGAAAGTTCACATAGAGTGTAAGTAGCAAATAATAGAATCTGTAGCTCTGATGTGATTTAATGAATATGAGAAGAATGAAGCTGATGCTGTGAAAGTGCTGGATTGAGGTGAGTTACTAAACATCAGTCAAGTCAACAAGAGCCACACAAATCTGATGTTGGTGCAGGTTATTGGGTGAAGTGTGGAGCTGATGGTTTTGATTTCTGTTTTCTGTAGAGTTTCCAGTCTCTCTCAGCACCTCCTGAATCTACAGACATAAATGATCTCTTCAGTTCTCTCATCACTTCTGATGATCTGAGAGAATCTGTCCATCAGCTGAGAGACAAACTGGAGTATTTCTGCAAAGAGGAGCTCAAGAAGATCTCAGACAGAGGTAAAGTCCTGGAGATTCATCTGCTCTCAGAAACCAGTCCATCATCATCTCATATCATGGAGAACATCATATTAGAAATGTGTTAGGAATGGATGCAGCATCATGAGAATCACACTGTTCATGTCTGTTGATTTCCACAGTCACATTCACCAACATTGTTCTCTGGACCAGGAACGACTTCCTACAATGTAAGTCAGTAAGAAAACAAGCAGAAAAACTCACTGAGTTCATGTTCTTCCTGTAGAAGGAGAAAGAGTTTTATAATTGATTATGTAAATGATAGGGCTGCCCTCGACTATATATTTTTTCTGATCGACTAATAGTCATTCATTTGAAGCGATTAGTCGACTAATTGCACGTTTATATTAATGAACCATTTAATTCGTAATAATGACCCTTTAATGGCCTATAGCCTATCAGCGCTCAAGCGCATGCATAAATCTTACCACAGAGCACCGCAGAAGTAATGATTATGAATATTTCAGGGAAAAAACATCATAATAATTAATTGATAACCTAGTGTTTTCTGTATTTTCGGCTGCAGTGATGAAGTCGACTACACGGACTCGTTATCTCCACAGTGAATGTGCATATTTCTTATGGATTACATAATCTGAAAATATTTGTTTTCCATTTTTCGAGATTTTGCTAAGTGTGTTATTGTACTGTGGAGAGCTGACTCCTAAAGTTTTTAATATTCTTTATGTGTGATGGTTAGTTCTCACAGGAGTGACATATATTAATCTTTTCCAATAAGTTTAAATTGATTTTTACCTTTTATGGGCATTTTTACCTTTTATAAAGCCATTTTTGTCTAAAAGTGTGCATGAGCAATGAGTCAAGTTTAATCGGTGAATTAGAATAAGAAGACATTTGGGCTGTTGCCAAGCAAATTAAATCAGCATAAACAAAATTCATCTTTGCAATGCAGAGGAAACACAGAAGCTGCATCTGAAGTGGCATTTAGATGTGTTAACACACTGTTTAATGCAGGACATGAATGCATTTAACCTGCACTAACAAATGCATAAATAATGTTTTGATATATTAAACATAAAACATTGAATACTGATATTTGAAATTATAAAAAAAAAAAAAAAAATTGAAAAGATACTTTAAATGTGAAATTAAAACCACCTGCAGGTGGCAGCAAGTCACTGTTAAGAAGTGAGTCATTGCGACTGAACCAAATCATTTAAACGGTTGATTCATTCAGGAACTAAACACTGTCATGTTGCTCAGAAACGCAAAACAGCACAGTGGCCTTGTTTGGAATTATTTTTATTGTCGAAATAGAGCAAAAACTGGCGATATGGTGTCTAAAATGTAAATCTCTTAATATTAACTTCTTGTTTATTGAACTATTGTAAAAACTCAATATCACATTTGTAATCATGCTAATTTTTGGAGAAGAAAAACGGCACTCTTCGTTTGATATTAACTATATGAAATTATATATATACATATCTGCCCCCATATCTTGAATTTTGTGATCATTCTAAATGTTTTTAGTAGACTGAATCATGCAGTGAAAGAACACACTTCACGTGATGAATGTGTGCATTCTGTAGTGTGTTTTGTTTGGTTTTTGCGATATACTCGATAATATCAAATTATCACAAAAATCACATCATTAAAACTATTTACAATTACCGCTGTATTTAACTAATTACGATATTATCGCAGGCAATATATATCGCACACCCCTAGTCCTGACTGATGTGCTGTAATTACAACACAGAGGTTAATGACTTGTCTGTCACGGACTTCGTGACTTCACCACTTTCTGTGGATTTTTTTTCCTGCGACTAATAAAATTGTGATCGACTAAGCCTCTCTTAGGGGGCAGCCCTAGTAAATGATGATTTGCACAGGATATCTGGTCATCTGTAATGAGACACTGATGATACACTGAACAAAGTTCAGCTACATGAAAAGATCAAACAGATTCATAATTCCTGATTCTGATGTGTTTTATCTCCATCAGATTCCCATCAGCTCACTCTGGATCTGAACACAGTGAATAAACGCCTCCGTCTGTCTGAGAACAACAGAGTGATTATTAACACTAATACAGTCCAGTCGTATCCTGATCATCCAGACAAAGAAACTCAGGAGAATACAGGGCTTAAATGGAGTGAGACAAATGAGATAATGAAATTTAACAGGTGAACAGAATGAATGATGATTAACTAATAATGAGAAAAATTAAATATCCTTTTTTATAGTACAAAGTACATCCTTTTGTAGGCATACATGAGTCTATAGCTACAGAATCATAACAGCTGCTATAAAATCATACATACTAGACTATATGACTATACAATCATAGTTGTTTTTCTCCCAAACTGTAATTCCAGACTACAGTGTTTGAATATGATGGACAATTCATTGTATTTAAATTTCTTACGGCACGATGATGTTTTCATGCTCTATATAAAACAATAAAAGTAATATGAGTGTACACTGTAACATGATGAATGCTACGAGTCTAAGTATGTTTAGAACATGTTCATGATTAATAGCCTATTCTGTTCAAAAATAGATTTTAATAACGTACTAAACAATAATAATTCGTTCCTCAGATATAAAAGGTCTTTTTTGTTTACGATAGTACAAAGTATGCGTGAGTCTAAAACCTATATATATATATATATATAGAGAGATGCTCCTGATGTTAACATGCTCACAAATGTTTTTGGTTGTTTGTATTTTATTGAATCAGGTACCTGAACCACAGATGAATCCTGATGACTTTCTTCTGATGTTGGTACAGTGCTCTCAGAGGAACACAGTTTGATGTTCAACTACACTGATATTCTATGGTAAAACAAGATACTTTACTACTGATCTTTTTTTTTTCTTCTTCTTGAATCCATGGACATAAGTAAATATCAGGTATTTGTTTCACTTGTTGAACAGAATCTGTTGCAGGAATGAGTCAAAGTCTGTTCACATCTCTGTGGTTAGATCAGTGCACAATAATGTGTCTTTGACCATCATTATGTATGTTTTGATTATACTGTGTTGTAAATAAAATACAAATCATTTAAAAACCCCATTTTTTCAGTCTCCTCACACTCTCTGTCTTACCTGTCTCAGTCACAGTCACACTGATGGGCCATTAGCAGCTTTAGGGGAGGGCCCTTTGTCTCTCAGGTGAGAATCACTTAATATTCAAGCCCATTACCACTCCCTCGCATATACGCTTTTTATCACAAAACATGTCTTTAAAAATTTAAATCAATATATTGTTTTCTGTGAATGAGTAAGCTGAATGATTTTCACATAATTGTGAAGTAAATATTCTAGCCTACAAGACTGATTACACAAAAGTCTTATTCAGGACGATTTAGTGTGGCTTTTATGGCCTTATTTCAGCTACATTTTTTCCCCAAAACTTACTAACCACGCATAATATTTTTTTTCTAACAAATGCAAACATGTACATCCACCTTGGTCACATATTATTGTAGCATAGTTTGTGCTGAATACA
This sequence comes from Barbus barbus, assembly GCF_936440315.1. Lineage (NCBI taxonomy): Eukaryota > Metazoa > Chordata > Actinopteri > Cypriniformes > Cyprinidae > Barbus > Barbus barbus. The sequence continues at coordinate 28,439,271 of NC_136761.1, read as the reverse complement.
AAAAAATACATGTTGGTCAATGGTATCTTATAAGTAGCTGAAATAAGCACAAATATCAGGGCATGTCAAAACATCTCAAGGGCCCCAAAATCACCTCAGACCCCAGAGGGTTAAGAAAAGGGTTACATAAGTATGACCTGAACCATTTGTGTACCATCCCAGAAAGCCCGCCCCAGTTTTCCAGTCTCTCTAGAAGTATGTTATGATCGACAGTGTCAAACGCAGCACTGAGATCTATTAGTACCAGCACTGATATTGTGTCAGAATTAAAACGAATATCATTTATTATCTTAATGAGTGCTGTCTCTGTGCTGTGAAGCACTCGGAAACCATATTGAAAATTGTTCAGGTATCCATTTGAGTTTAAGTAGTTGTTCAGCTGATTAAAAACTACCTTTTCAATACCTTTTTCAAAATAGCTTGATTTAGCCTCACACACTGTTAATTACAATAAATAGCTGAAAGAACTTTTGCTAAAAATAGAACAAAGACTTGAGGTGTGACTTCAACTCTGCCTAAAAATAAATGTTATTTTTTAAATGTAAAAGGGTTTCTGGTATGTGTAAGTTTGTGGGGTTACCATTGTGCAGAAGAGTAGAGTCTGTGGTAAGGAAGACGATTGGCCAAAAACCTTTAAGATTACATTACTTTATTTAAAACAAATAATGAACTTTTCAGCACAGTGATAGTCTGTTAACTAAGTGTTTATTATGAGCAGGTGTGCTTATGCTGTTGTAAACTAGCTATATTTTAAAATATGAAACATATAAATAATAAATTATGTTAAATATAAGAAATATATATATTTATATATGTGTGTATATACTGCATCAGTAAATATATGTTCAATATATTTTTACACATGCAGTACAATGTCTTTTCACATGTACATCTATATATATTATAAAGTGTATTACTGAATATAAAATTACATATGTTTTGATATATAAGTAAATATATTGCCACATATTTTTCAATATATGAAAGCGGCAATTCCTTATGTATTATTCAATATATTGTAATATATTTACACAATATATTATTCTGTATAATCTCTAATATACCGTTATGTCATTTAATATGAGCTTTCCTGTAGCTCAAATAGTAGAGCATGGCGCTAGCAACGCCAAGGTCATGGGTTCGATTCCCAGGGGAAGCAAGAGCTGATAAAATGTAAAAATTGTAACTTGAATGCAATGTTAGTCGCTTTGGATAAAGGCGTCTGCTAAATGCATAAATGTAAATGTAATATATTGATCATTCATGTATTAGGAAATATATTTTCTTTGCGTAAGGGTCAAACCTTTTCACTGGAGGCTTTTCACTCCCTCATCCTGCACTTTGCACCACTTGAAACAGCTTGAATAAAGAACATTATAACCATCATGGGAATACAATTTATTGCAGAACTGTATTATCTTGGTGTACCCTATTAACGGGGACCAGGAATTTATTCTATTTAAATATTATATCCTGTCGATGAGTAATGACACTTTTTAGTCACAGAGGAGCAACGTCAACTTAACTCACTATACAATAGATTTTTTTTATTTTTTGTATTTTTTATTTTCTATATGTTGTTTTTACTTCTGGGTTTATTCACATATGCACATATGCATGAGCTTGTAATCAGTAAAAATTATACTTTTTCTACAGACTTCTCTTGGCAGCCCTGCATTTCAAACACAATGGCAGCAGAGAAGTTTCTGGAACCAGTGCTGGTGAGGTGTGTTTGCGGTTCGCTACCCAAAGTTCTGCAAAGGTGCCTGGTCCATCCTGTTAATGAAAAACCATCATACGGTCAGCAGTTTCAGTCAGTTCCTAAATATCAGGCCATGAGTCAGCAATGATTGCGATCTAAACTTTTGCTTGCTTCTCCCAGCATGCATTAGGCCTCATGAGGGCTTTTCACACTTGAAATTGTTAACCCTGGGTAAACCTAAACCCCGGATAAACGGAATCGTAATTATCATAATCACGTTTCACACTGCTCATAATATACCTGGGTTTAACTGTTAATCCTGGGTATTCATTAACAGATGTTTCACACTGTACATTCCTAAACCCTGGGTTAACGTTCTTATTTGCATATTTGCGGTGTCACTGTCGCTGATTGGACGAACAGCAGCAACCTCTTTACACAGCATTTCCGCATCTTGCTAGTTATTAAAAAATGATGTCGCCGCGTAGATGTTTAGCCCTTGTAAGCCTACTGAGACGCAAAAAGGCAAGAAAACAAAGACAAATGTCCAAGAGAAAGAAAACTTGTCTTGAATATTTTTTTCTGACCAAATAATTCAGTCTCCTCGTCACTCCAGTTCACACGCTTTCCGTCGTTTGATATTTCTTACTTTTGAAGTTCTTACTTTACATTACTTTTCACTACTGACCTGCTGCTGTTTACAACATGCAGTGTAGGGTCAAATGCGGTGTTTACCCTGTTCTGGAGCAGGGTTTCATAACCCCAGGTAAAATGCGGTGCTAACACCGCTTTCAAATTACAGGTGTGAAACGCGTCTTTACCCGGGGTTAAATGCGGTGCTTAGAACGTAGATAACCCGGGGTTAAGCGTAGTGTGAAAAGCCCTATGGAGTCTCTGAGAGAGGAATACTGCAGATCATCACAGGCTCCATGAGAATGCAGCACTGTTTGTCTTCCTCTACACCTGCTCCTCTTTCCAGATCCCTCCAGAGGATCAACAAGGACGAGGCTGTTGTTGTGTATCTAGCAAAGCATTCACGATTTAATACACGTTAACAACATGTTAGTGTGATACCTGCACAGATGTTGGGCAAGTTACTGAAAGGTTTTTAAATGGGTCAGATTGTATATTTTTATATTTGTATATGAGATAACTTTTGTTGTGATTTAGTGTTATATAAATAAAACTGAACTGAATTACCCATAAATGCAGATCTACTTTATATATATCTGATCTAAACTTCATAAACACGTTTTTATACAGAAAGACAGTTTGTGATTGTGATGATTTTTTTATTGATTGTCACCAACATGGGGCCATTCAAATCCTTTATAAAGTCCTCCTTCTTCTAATGTCTGACACGACACATGCTGTCACGAATCCGGTCCATGAACTTCCGTTTACTCACCACCAGAGGTCACTCACTCACTACATTGACTCTTGCACTACACCACTGTTGCACGTCACCTCTGGACTGCATTTCCCATCATCCATTGCACTGACGACACACAGCTGTCACCAATCTCACATTGCTCTGATTACACAGCTGATCACACAATCACACTCGCTTTATAAGCATTGGACTTCCTCTATGTCATTGCCGAGTATTGTTCTGCGTATAACACTCTCCTAGTGTTAACTGCCTTACAGAGCATCTAAGTCTAAGTCTAAGTCTAAGTCTAAGTCTAAGTCTAAGTCTAAGTCTAAGTCTAGTTTGTTTTGTTTATAGTCTCGTTTCCTGTTTCCCACTCTTGTATAGTGGATTTACCCTTGTCTCACCGTTTCGGACTCTCTGTTTACCTCGTTTGGATAATTGCTCAGGTTATCGGACTACCCCTCTTCTCAAGCCCTCTGGATATTGTTCACCGATCGAGGACCCACACATGCCCTAGGATTACTCTTGTGTCTTGTCCGTGCCATACTCGTTTGCTGGTGTTTTGACCCAGCCTGTTATTTGGCTGTTTATTAATAAAAGCTTGCAAATGGATCCGCACGTCTCGCGTCTTGTTTGCCCCATTGCAGAATACTTGGCCACACAAGGATCCAGCGGCTTTTCCGAGGAACATTGGTCAGGTATGGACAATTGTTAGTCTTTAAACAAGGCTCGCGATCTCTGGAGAACTATATCCGCAAATTTTTAGCCATTGCAAACTACTCTGATCTACCGGACTGTTTGTTAATCGAGTTTTTTTTTTTTTGTGATGGCATTAATAAACCACTGCAATCTGAGTTTAGATGCGAAGATCCTTTGTTTACTGTGGGTGTTGCAGAGGAAGAACGTGACTCTGCATTTATGACCGAGATAGCAGCTGCGTTAGAGCACGCTCACAAAATGTCTGTGATAGCAGATCCCGTTCACAAAATGGCGGCCACAACAACACCCCGTCATGTCATTGCTGCTGCCTCAGAACCCATTAACATCGCAGCATGTTGCATCAGAGTGGTGGTCTCGTATGATCTGCCAGAGTTCGGTCAAGTCACCGCTGATCTTAAAGATCTAAGTAAAGTCAATGGTAATGAACCAAGCCAAGTCACCGTTGATCGTCACGAGTCAAGTAACGTCTCCGCTGATTTTCCAGAATCTCTTCTCGTCTCAGCTGGTCATCCAGAGTCACACCACGTCTCACTGTGCTTTGAGATCCAGCTAATCTGAGATGAATCTCATCTCACACATGATCTGAGAGGGACAAAGACACAGATTTTAAGCCATATGAACATACATGAACATGAACATCCCGGAGCAAATGCTGCCTTGCTCAAGGGTGTCTCAGTCATGGTAATGGCTCAGAGAGTGTTGGTTATTCACTCCCCCACCTACAATCCCTGCTGGACCCGAGACCTTCAGGTTACAAGTCCAACTCTCTATCCACTAGGCCACGACTGGCCCCTTATGGAGAGAGAGAATGTGTTCATGAACGAGCCTCAGGCACTATTTACCCTCTTTGACTCATTTTTAACATCGCTGTAGTATCAGATCACCAATGAAAGCTCAGCCAGGTTTCCTCAGATTCTGACACAAACTTTCCTTAATATGTGTCATTTTTTTAATATTAAAAATAAATAGAAAAAATTGATTATACAGGCTTATACGCACACAAAATAGAGTCAAAACAGTTTTCACTAAGATGTGAATTGTTAGAGAGTCGGACTTGAGACCCAAAGGTCCTGGGTTCGAGTCTCAATATCAGCAGGGATTGTAGGTTGGGGAGTGAATGACCAGCGCTCTCTTCCACCTTCAACACCACGACTTTTACTCCCTCAATTCAAAATCATTGATTGGTTTATAATTTAAAGGTGTTCTCAGTTCATCTGAATGATGCACAACACTGACATGCAACAGACATGGTAAAGACTCACCATGCATTGCATTTCAGTGTGTGTGTGTGTGAGAGACTCTACAGGAGCAGGAACGAGGAAGCTGCTTTACAGTCTCACAGACACACCTCTTTTACTCACGTGACTCAAACACAGAACCAGGAAATAGGAATCACGTGAGTTCAGGGAAAGAGAAGCTGAAGTGTAGTTGAGCTGTTGTGTGTTTGTGTCTCTGTCTACTCTTAAGCAGTAAAATGGCAGAAGCCAGAGTTTCTCAGGATGAGTTCTTGTGTCCAGTGTGTCTGGATCTCCTGAAGGATCCAGTGGCCATTCCCTGTGGACACAGTTACTGTAAGAGCTGTATTACAGACTTCTGGGATCAGGAGGATCAGATGAGAGTCTACAGCTGCCCTCAGTGCAGACAGACCTTCAGTCCAAGACCTACTTTAGCTAGAAACACCATGCTGGCTGAAGTGGTGGAGAAACTGAAGAAAACCCAACTTTCTGCTGACTGTGACGCTGGAGCTGGAGATGTGCAGTGTGACGTCTGTACTGGAAGAAAATACAAAGCCGTCAAGTCCTGTCTGGTGTGTCAAGAATCTTACTGTCAAGCTCATTTTGAGCGTCATGAGGAGTTTCATTCACGTAAGCCACACAAAGTGACTGATGCCACTGGACAACTGCAGGAGATGATCTGCAAGAAACATGAGAAGATCCTTGAGGTTTTCTGTCGCACTGATCAGAAATGTATATGTGTGCTGTGTACAATGGATGAACATAAAAACCACAACATTGTATCAGCTGCAGCACAGAGGACAGAGAAACAGGTATTTAAAACTAGCGATCAAGTCAATACTCAGTGTAGTGATTCAATAATCTGTTTATTTTCTGTGTCGAGTCACAGCTTAATTACACAGAAACACTGTCAGTGTGAAGCTCTACATCTGTTTCAGTTTCACTTTTAGAATACTTACACTTGCAGTGTGAAACACGCCTTAATCTTCATGTTAATGTATGATGATTGTAACCAATCATCACTTCTGGAGTTTGAACCTACAGCCATTACTTATCAGCTCCACTTTTACTGGATTCATCTGTTCACATGATGATTTAGTGCCAGTAGTTTTCTGTGAGATTCACTATCATCTGTTTGTCCTGCAGAAGCAGCTGAAGGAGACGCAGAAGACGCTCCAGCAGAGAATCCAGCAGAGAGAGAAAGATCTTCAGCAGCTGAGAGAGGCTGTGGCGTCTCATAAGGTGAGTCTGGAGAAGAAGAGAAGTTTGTCTCCGTCTCAGTTCAGACTCACTGAAGCCTGAATCACTGTGTGTCCTAACAGCGCTCTGCACAGACAGCAGTGGAGGACAGTGAGAGGATCTTTACTGAGCTCATCCGCTCCATTGAGAGAAGCCGCTCTGAGCTGATACGGCTGATCAGAGATCAGGAAAAGCAAGCAGTGAGTCGAGCTGAAGGACGACTGGAGCGACTGGAGCAGGAGATCAATGATCTGAGGAGGAGAGACACTGAGCTGGAGCAGCTTTCACACACACAGGATCACATCCAGTTCCTGCAGGTAACACAGATCTAGAAGAACAGGATCATAGTGGACTTGAGCAGATCCTGCTGTGACACCAGACTCACAGAGAAACATTTCATGAGTGTCTTATTATATAATCATCAGTCAGACTCTCATCTGATCACCTTCTTCTGAAAGAGATGCCATTTAAAAATGGCTTTCAGGTCTGGAAATCTCTTAGGAATCATTTCTATGAGCTCTTTCTTCTGGAAGATATATTTAGCTGTCAAACACCACTAGCACCACCAACAGTTCAAAACTTCACTAACATTTCAACCTTTTACCTAATTTTTCCTTATGATTTATTATGTCATGGTGAAATCAGTGAACTTGACAGATTCTGAGTAACCTTCATCAAAATTGGATCAGATGATCTTCAAACCTGATACAACTGATTAAGAAATTGATTAAAACTGATTAAAAGTCTGATGTTAGTGCAGGTTATTGGGTGAAGTGTGGAGCTGATGAGTTTTGATTTCTGTTTTCTGTAGAGTTTCCAGTCTCTCTCAGCACCTCCTGAATCTACAGACGGAAATGACGATCCCTTCAGTTCTCTTTTCTCTTCCGATGCTCTGAGAGAATCTGTCTGTCAGCTGAGAGACAAACTGGAGGTTTTGTGCAAAGAGGAGCTCAAAAAGATCTCAGACAGAGGTAAAGTCCTGGAGATTCATCTGGTCTCAGAAACGAGTCCATCATCATCTCATATAATGGAGAACATCATATTAGAAATGTGTTAGGAATGGATGCAGGATCATGAGAATCACACTGTTCATGTCTGTTGATTTCCACAGTCACATTCACCAACATTGTTCTCCGGACCAGGAATGTCTTCCTACGAGGTAAGTCAATAAGAAAACAATCAGAAAAACGCACCTAGTGTGTTCATGTTCTTCCTGTAGAAGGAGAAAGAGTTTTATAATTGATTATGTAAATGATGATTTGCACAGATATCTGGCCATCTGTACTGAGACACTGATGATACACTGAACAAAGTTCAGCTACATGGAAAGATCAAACAGATTCATATTTCCTGATTCTGATGTGTTTTATCTCCATCAGATTCCCATCAGCTCACTCTGGATCTGAACACAGTGAATAAACGCCTCCGTCTGTCTGAGAACAACAGAGTGATTACTTACACTAATACAGTCCAGCCGTATCCTGATCATCCAGACAGATTTGATGAGTATTTTCAGGTGTTGTGTAGAGAGAGTGTGTGTGGACGCAGTTACTGGGAGATTGAGTGGAGTGGTTATGTGTTTATATCAGTGTCATATAAGAGCATCAGCAGGAAGGGATCAGGTGATGAGTGTGTGTTTGGAGGTAATGACCAGTCCTGGAGTTTGTTCTGCTCTACCTCCTGTTACTCATTCATATACAATAATAAATGGACTGATCTCCCTGTGAAGTCCATCAGCAGTAGAATAGGAGTGTATGTGGATCACAGTGCAGGAACTCTGTCCTTCTACAGCGTCTCCGACACAATGAGCCTCATCCACACAGTCCACACCACATTCACTCAGCCGCTCTATCCTGGGTTTTATATTGGTTCTGGATCATCAGTGAAACTGTGTTGATGAATCAGAATAGACTGATGAGAAATGCTTTGAGCTGCATGATAAATCAGTAACAATGAGATGTTATAAAGTCTCTTGTTTTCTCTTTATGACATTAATATTGTGGCTGAACTTCTGTCAGTGAAATAACATATTAGAATAAATGTGTGTAATAAATCCTCATATAGACAGTAAGATCAGTGTGTGTGAGTCCTCCTGAGTGACCATGTGTTTCTGTGCTTTTCTCAACCTTTGTTTGTGTTGGACAAAATCAGTCATTTAGTTTTTATTGCAGTGTCACAATTTATATTATTGCTATCAAAATTACCTTTCAGTTCAAATGATAACAGTCAATAAATAATTGTCATTATTCACTTTACAGAGCTCTGGCTCTTTTCAGTGTTTTGTGCTCTTCTGTATTTATTGTTATACATTTAACTGTTAACCTCAGAATTCATTTTTATTTTTACTAACAGCTGGTTACCCAGATAGCAAAATTGCTGTGGCCCAGATCCGGCCCACACTTGACGTTTTCATCTGGCCCACATACCGCGTGGAATGATGGCACTTGGGCGGTCCGCTCCTGTTTGCCAGATTTGGGCCACAATTAAGCCATAGCAATGCCGCATGTCAGCCGTAAAAAAAAACAAATGAAGCAGAACTGGCCCACATCTGGCCCACAGTTTACAGTTCAAAGGGTATGTGGGCCAGATGAAAGTGTCAAGTGTGGGCCGGATCTGGGCCACAGCAATTTTGGTGTCTGGGCCAGATGTGGGCCAGTTCTGCTTCATTTGTTTTGTTTATGACTGACATGCGGCATTGCTTTGGCCTAATTGTGGCCCAAATCTGGCAAACAGGAGCGGACCGCCCAAGTGCCATCATTCCACGCGGTATTCCAAACTCTTGTATATGCCATTACTCACCATGTTGATTACCATGTCTTCCGTTGCTAATGACGAAGAAACGGGCAGGTGGTCCTGCCGACTCAGCCCAGGCAGGCAACTCTACTGTCCTCCATTGATGCTTAAAGACAGTGACCCCCGGCTTTCAAAAACTTGAACTCTTTCTGAATTTAATGTGGCTTTCGGAGTATATAGAGATGTCATATGCAAAGTCTATCTGTGTCGTAGAGCAGAGCTGGACAAATAGCTCGTCATCATTTCTGACCTGGCTTTGACATATCGTCGCTGTCGGGTGGAATCCTCGCATCTCCAAAACCATTATTTTTCAGGAAATTAAAAAAACAGCATATTTTTATTAAACATTGTATCGTTAAAGTTGGTATTATATTATTGCTATCATATACTGTTGTGTACCAACATTAACACAACATTTCCCCAAAATCATGTTTAATCGGAGATACAAGATTTATGGCTTGGGAGCAGGGAGATACGAGATTATTCGTCATTGATAAGAATGATACGGACACAGAAGTCGCTGCTGCCAGCAGTGTTCATCAAAGTCTGCGGTCGCCTTGAGCCTTTTGACAAGAGACAAGGCTTTAAGAGCTAATCAAAGCTAATAATTGTGGTTACATACATCTTCCTATATAAAACGATAAACTGACTAGGCTGTCTAATAGGCGGAAATTAATCTGCACGCAAACAAAGTCGGCGGTCACGTTGAGCCTTTTGACAGGTTTAAGAGCTATAAGTGATGCAATACAAAAACCGATGTGCTGACTAGGCTGTCTAATATAGGCAGAAATTAAACTCACCTTAGCTATCTCACCAAACATGACAACAAAACCAATGCATAGTGTCTAACTAAGTCAACGGCAGGCGATTTTTTATGTTTTACGTTCATTATCCTCATCAGAAACAAAACCATGGAAGATTTCAATCAACAAGATAGCTACCGTCCAATGCTAGACCTAGCAGAAAGAAAAATCTAGCATCCTCAGAAATGATACATTACACCTTAGTGTGACAGAGTGAAAAATATATGCCTGTATAATATTTCAATAATTAGATCGAAAAGTTCATAAATCAGTAAAATATGAAAGTATTCTGTAGTCAGGATATGTTGAATGTGTTTAAGATTTTTTTATAAAATGCGAATAAGTTATCTAAATAATAATTTTGGCTAATCGGCGATCAATTAGTTTGGCACAATAAGGTGTGCAATCTATTAGTTAGGCCTTGCTGAACACTAGGGGGAGCGCTCGCGGTATTTCTCCATTACACATGGTGGTGATGGCGCAGTGGATAAGACACATGCCTTTGGTGTGAGAGACCCGGGTTCGAATCCACTGTGAGACACCAATGTGTCCCTGAGCAAGACACTTAACCCCTAGTTGCTCCAGAGGCGTGCGACCTCTGACATATATAGCAATTGTAAGTCGCTTTGGATAAAAGCGTCAGCTAAATGAATAAATGTAAATGTACACATAAAGTCTGCGGTGGAGAAACATCGTTGAGTCAATGTGCTTAATTATTCTCCCCTTTTTCAGGTATTCATTTTAATTCTTTGTTAATATAGTATGAGTTGATGGTAAATTATGTTTTAAGAGTGTGCAGATGTCATTACGATATTGATTGTGTTCTGATTAATATGTTTAAAAGTGCAATTAGTTCAGAGATGTGTAAGCTCTTTGCTCCATTTTGATTATTAATGGCACAAGGCCCACATAATGGCGAGAGGCCACATGTTCAGTGATTAAAATTACATTTAATATACATGCTGGTAATTAATGTTCAACTTTGTTTATTTGATGCTGTTTGTTTGATTTTCTGGAGAAATGTGACTATATTGAGAAAAGTAACTGTGGAAATCGAATTAACAACGAGCTTTTGAGACATCTCTGCACTTTCTGATAAAATAATTCATAAAAGAGAGCATTTACATGTTGTTTAGAATTGTCTGTGCTAGTTTATATCTATGTATCTGGTTAAAAAGACTAAGAAGTGATTTCCAGATATTTTTAAAATGACTCAGTCTAATTAATTACTAATAGGGATGATTGATTGTAAAGGAGAAAAATTGCTAAAGAGCGTACATTGTTAACAGCCATGTCCAAAATTATTGAATGTCTGTACAGTAAAGAAAAGGCAAATGTTGCTGTTTTGAAAAGTTGTTTATTGTTAACTGTTAAAAAATAAATTACACAAAATCTGCGGTGGAGGAACATCGTTGAGTGAATGTGCTTAATCTTCTCACCTTTCTCAGGGGTATAACATTTGGAGGCACTGCTGGGATCTGCTCTTCAGAGGGTGATCGTCACTTACCTGGCAGACAGCTTCTGATGTAGTACATACCCCCCTTAAAACAACCCAGGTCAACAGTGAAGTGGAAAGAGTTCCTGCAGTAAAGGCAAGGAAGAGACAAAATAACTGACCCGAGGCCACAGAGATCATCAGGTGAAACAAGTTCCTTTCCTTTTTATCAAGTCAGCCACCACTCAGTGAAAAGGTACACTCTAGTATCAAAATGGAGACAACAGTGCTCGAGGAAATGCAAGCTGAATTTATCACTATGCTAAATTCCCTATCCAAAAACAAGCTTCTAAGTGTTTGTTAATTCCTTCATGTGGCAGAGCCAGAGAAGATTGTATCTAAATCTTGCATGTCCCTGATATCTCACGTCCTCCAACATCTCGAAGACATCACTGAGCTAGAAGATGGTGGCATGTCTGAACTGTTAAGCTTGAGAGATCAAATTATAGAGTTGAACATAGTCACTGAAAATGAGACAACTGTCCAGAGTGAAACTACTGAAAAAGATAAATTACAAGGAGTTAGAGGAGCTAAAAACAGCAATGAAACAAAAACTAAGTGAAATTCAACAAGTGGACGAAATGAGCACAAAACAAAGCAGTGTCCAGCCTCAACCACCAATTGCTGCACTCCCACAACATTCAGAGAATGCCCAACACTGAAGTCCACCTTGGCGTAAAGATTTCAAAATATCTGGACAAATCGGTGACCCGGGCCAAAGAGAGAAATTAAGTTTTTGAAGTTTGGCACACCAGATTGAGAACGGTCTGAGCAGAGGCTACCCAGAGTGTGAGATTGTGGATGCAGTAATTCGTGCCATCTCTCCAGGCTTACAGTTACAAATTATTTAGAAGGGAAGCCAAATCTGACTCTATCTACACTCAGACGAATTCTGTGCTCTCACTTCCAAGAAAAGAGTGCAACTGAACTTTATAAGCAATTTACCTCTGAATGCCAAGGTAACAAAGAGACACCACAGAATTTCCTCATTCGTGTTCTTGACCTGTGCCAGAAAATCTTGTTTGCGTCCCAAGAAGCAGAATCAGGCCTCAAGTATGATCCAGCATTGGTTCAAAGCATGTTCTTACATACGGTACTCACCGGTTTCCAATGTGACAGCATTAAAGTAGATATGCAACCCCTCCTTCTTGACATGAAAACCACAGATGAGGCTCTGTTGGAGAAATTAAACATTGCTTGTGCTAATGAGGCAGAAAGACAAAAGAAAAATAAAACCAATGTGCAGCACACAATGACTGTTGTCCATGCAGTTAAGTCTAATGATGAAACCACTGATAAGAAATTCAGTGCGACTGAAAGTGCACCAAAGTCGTCTTCCAATGTGCTGTCAGAACTGAAAGAACTGAGAACTGATGTAGTTTCACTCAAAACACTCAGTGCTGAAATAGCTCACATCAGAGAATCATTGCAGCAACCAGCTTTTGCCTCACCACAGTGTCCTGTTCCTGTACAGGGAGTGGCCATCACCGGGCACCAACCAAATGAGAGTGAATACTCAGTTTCAACCGCAGTATACACCCCGACAATACTATGCCCCCCTTACTCATTCCCAAGCAAGAAAGTGCTTTAATTGTCAGCAGCAAAGAACAGAGGACCGTTGCATACATTGTTTTCAATGTGGCAGTAGTGAGCACTTCCAAGCAGGATGCAGGATCCGTGGTATTAAGCCATCAAGAGAGAGTCCTTTAAATGGAGAGTGGTTACTTCCGCAGGACAGGGAGTAACCAGACCTACTGAGCAGTCCCAAAGATGTGCAGCCTGTGAAAAAACAGAGAAGCAAATGAAGCAGTGTTCACGATGTAAAAAAATATTGTATTGTTCGAAGATCTGTCAAACTCACCATTGGACCGAACACAAGCAAACTTGTATCAACCCACCAAGACCAGTTTCAAATTCCTACCTGACGATGAGTGTCCACGCCCCCTGCAATACTCTAGTTAACCAGCATTCCTCTGTGACATCACTAGTTGGGAGGCAATGTCTTGTTGAATGTTTCCTGCATGGCCATCAAATTCAAGCCCTGTGGGACACTGGCCCTCAGGTATGTGTCATTGATGAATTGTGGAAACATGAATACTTGCCAGAAGTCCTACTGAGAGATGTTTCAGACATTCTTGAGTCTCCAAACACTTTGAACCTTGTGGCTGCCAGTGGTATTGATATGCCCTACATTGGATATGTTGAAGTGACTTTCAGACTAGCGTCACAGACATCTCACCATACCGAACTTGTCATTCCCATACTCGTAGCAAGGGGTCAAAACCTCTCTCACGCTATCATAGGTTTCAATGTGATAGAACAAATTGTGAACTTTGAACCATTGAACAAGTCCAGCCAAGTACTGTGAGCGACAGCATGCTTGAGAGAACTGTGAAAGCCACATTCCCCAGCCTAAAGAGGAGCAAAGCCCAGACATTCATTAAACTTGTGAGTGCAGAGAGCTCATGTGAATACATAGTAAAGACCATGAGAGGGCATGTTAACGTTCCTAAACGTAGTACTGTGCAGGTCTCATGCCGAGCGTACATGCAGCCAGTTAAGGAGGACAGCACACTGATGTTTGAACCTGATGTGAATCATTGCTGGGCAGATGGGCTTGAATTCAAAGAAAGTTTAGTAAGGCTGACAAGAGGGGCTCCAACAAATATCATAATTGAGGTATACAATGACACTGATCATGATATCACTCTGTTGGGGCAGACTCCGATTGGTACAGTACAGCTTGTCAAGAATGGCGGCGTTTGTGACACCCTGGGGTCTATATGAATGGGTGCGTATTCCCTTTGGGTTAATGAATGCCCCTGCAGCCTTCCAGCGATGTATGGAAGAGTGCTTAGAAGGCTTGCGAGATGAGATCTGCATTCCATACCTCGATGACACCTTGGTGTTTAGTAAGACCTTTGAGAACCACGTCCAAGATGTAAGGAAAGTGCTTCATGTTAGGCAACATGGCATCATGGCATCAAACTTAAGCCGAGTAAGTGTGAGTTTTTCAAACCTGAAGTCAAGTCAAGTCACCTTTATTTATATAGCGCTTTTTACAATGCAAATTGTGTCAAAGCACTGCACAATATCAAAAAAGGAAAATAATGTGTCAATACATTTAAATAGTGTCTTTGCAATCATCGCTGGAAATGAAGCGTCCCCAACTAAGCAAGCCAGAGGCGACAGCGGCAAGGAACCAAAACTCCATCGGTGACAGAATGGAGAAAAAACCTTGGGAGAAACCAGGCTCAGTCGGGGAGCCAATTTTCCTCTGGCCAAACAAACCAGCAGTTCAGTTCCAAACTGCAGCAAGTCAGATTGAATGGGCTCAGCTGGTTCCAGTGGTCTTTTCCGATGGCTGTCTAAGTGGCGGGGTCCTCAATGGGGATCTGTCTCTGGCGTTCATCCAGGTGTCTGGCCTCTGCCTATGATCAGGGACACATACGTCATCTCCCGGCGCTGATCCTCCATCTCAGGTGTTCGGTCATCTCAGATCATGTAATGGTTGGATCCAGACTGAAGTTCTGTAATTCCTAGCAGAAAACGGAGAGACAAGCAAAGACATGATTAGCGTAGCTGCTGTTCCATCTAAGCAAAAATGAATTGTTCAACCCAAGCTAAAGAATAATAATAATGTACGTCTGATCAGATATAACTGCAGTACAAGATTATAAGATGCATTATGTGAATGCTTGGCTAAAGAGATGTGTCTTTAATCTAGATTTAAACAGAGAGAGTTTATCTGAACCCCGAATGTTATCAGGAAGGCTATTCCAGAGTTTGGGAGCCAAATGTGAAAAGGCTCTACCTCCTTTAGTGGACTTTGCTATCCTAGGTACTACCAAAAGTCCAGAGTTTTGCGACCTTAGAGAGTGGGTAGAAGACAAGTTAGGTACGCAGGTGCTAAACCATTTAGGGCCTTATAGGCAAGTAATAATAATTTGTAAATGATACGGAACTTAATAGGTAGTCAGTGCAGAGACTGTAAAATTGGAGGAATATGATCATATTTTCTTGATCTGGTAAGAACTCTAGCCGCTGCATTTTGGACTATCTGTAGCTTGTTTATTGAAGATGCAGGACAACTACCTAGCAGTGCATTACAATAGTCCAGTCTAGAGATCATGAATGCATGAACTAGCTTTTCTGCATCAGAAACAGTTAGCATGTTTCGAAGCTTGGCAATGTTTCTAAGATGGAAGAATCCTGTTTTTGTAACATAGGAAATATGATTTTCAAAGGACAAGTTGCTGTCTAAAATAACACCCAGATTTTTGACTTTAGCGGACGTAACAGTGCATCCGTCTAGTTGCAAATTATAATCCACGAGATTATGTGTACTGTTTTTTGGTCCAATAAGTAATATCTCTGTCTTATCTGAATTTAGTAGGACGAAATTATTGGTCATCCAATCTTTTACAATTTTTACACAATCTATTAGCTTAGATAGTTGAGAAGTTTCATCTGGTCTTGTTGAGATATATAATTGAGTATCATCAGCATAGCAATGAAAACTTATCCCGTGTTTTCTAATAATATTTCCAAGGGGCAACATGTAAACTGAAAATAGCAGAGGACCTAGGACAGATCCTTGTGGTACTCCATACTTTACTGGTGATAATTGAGATGACTCCCCATTTAAATGAACAAAGTGGTAGCGATCGGACAGGTAGGATCTAAACCATCTTAAAGCCTGTCCTTGAATACCAATATAGTTTTGTAATCGATCTATGAGTATATTATGGTCTATAGTGTCAAACGCAGCACTAAGATCAAGTAATACTGGTGTAGCAGGTGTGTAAGAAATGATTTTGTGATTCCACTTGCCATGACCATATTTGGCGTTTCCTGCCGCCATGCTGACTTGGGGGTTGGCGCACTTTGCTGCTTCCCAGTCTGTATGAGAATTCACAGCGGTAGGTCGCACACGTTTTTGCAGGGATTCAATGATGAACAACTTGCTTTGGAACGATTAGAGATGGTTTTCCAGAGACTTCAGGCTCACAATTTGAAACTGTCTCAAAAGAAATGTCATTTCATGAAACCTTCCGTCAAGTTCCTTGGACACATCGTGAGTAGTGAGGGTGTTGCTACAGACCCTGAAAAGGTCAGAGCTATTGTTGACATCACTGAACAGGATCTTATGGAAGATGGTTCTGATGTTTCGTCACAGAGAAAAATAAGGTCATTCTTGGGCATGGTGGTTTTCTACCAGCAGTATATCGAAGGTTGTTCTCGCATTGGCAGACCCCTCGTTGCATTGACATCAGGCATGAGGAAACCGAGGCATGCCAAAGGCCAGAAGCGTGCAACGGCAGGCAGAAAGCTTACATCATTGGACTGGACACAGGAATGTAGAGATGCCTTTTATGCCCTGAAACAAGCTTTGCTGAAAAGGGTTGTTTTGGCTCACCCAAATTTTGATAAACCCTTTCTGCTGTCTGTTGACGCTTCTAGTAACTTGGGGTGGTGCTTTCTCAGGTGGCCGAGGATGAAGTCGCTCGCCTCATAGCCTTTGCTAGCAAGTCATTAAATTATGCCCAATCAAAATATCCAGCACATAGGTTGGAGTTTTTTGCCCTCAAATGGGCAGTCTGTGAGAAATTTAGTCACTGGCTCAGGGGTCAGCGGTTCTCTGTGTGGACGGACAATAACCCTCTGACCTACATTCTTACGAAGCCCAAGTTGGATGCGTGCGAACAAAGATGGGTCGCAAAGCTTGCTCCATATAATTTTGACATCAAATACATTCCTGGGCCTAAGAATGTAGTTGCAGATGCCCTTAGCCGTGAACCGTTTGTGCGACCCAGTGTGTTCCATCGACTTACCAGAGTGCCCTATGGTGCTCTTTTGGAGGAGTCTCAAGTGGTGAACCCGGAGAAGGTCCAAGATGTGTTCCGCTGGTCATATCACCCTTTCGAGAATCAAGCACAAGACAAGCCCAGTTCGGATTTTAAATCATGTTGCTTTCCATAAGAAATCTTTTGTCTCTCAGGAGGATGTTTCTGCCATTTTAAACTGCAGTAGGCAACAGGACAATCATGTTCGACCATATGCTTACCTGCTGCCGCAGTTAATTGAGTCAATAATTCCATCTCAGCTATTGGAGCATCCAGTACTGTCAAGGCAGGAGCTGATGGAATTACAAGATGCTGATCCTGTTCTGAGCAGAGTGTTTCATTTTGTGGAGCGCGAGCGTAGGCCATCTAGGCGGGAGCGGAGCAAGGAATCGCCTAGTGTACTTCGGTTTCTGAGACACTGGAACAAACTATCAGTGAGGGTAGGCTTATTATACCGTGTCTCCAAGGTTGTCATCACAAAGAATAAGACTTTTCAGTTTATTGTACCGTCTGCCCTTCGAAATAAAGTGCTTAAGGGAGTACATGATGAAGCTGGACACCAGGGTCAACGCAGGACGCTTTACCTCACCAGACGTCGGTTCTACTGGCAAGGGATGGAAAAAGAGGTGAAAGAGTATGTTCGATGTTGCAGAAGATGTGTTGTCAGTAAGTCACCAGAGCCTGACGCAAGAGCTCCGCTTGAGAGTATCAGAGTATCAGGACATCAAGACCTCTTGAGCTGGTTTGCGTAGATTTTTGGTCTGCCGAAGACTCATCTAATAAGTCTCTAGATGTCTTGGTCGTGACAGACCATTTTACCAACCTGTCACAGGCTTACCTCTGTCCTAACCAATCAGCGAAGGCGGTTGCAAAACAGCTGTGGGACAACTTTTTCTGCATCTATGGTTTTCCGGAGCGAGTACATTCAGATCAAGGTGCCTGTTTTGAAAGCAGGTTAATTTCTGAAATGCTTCAGCTTGCTGGTGTACAAAAATCCCATACAACTCCTTACCACCCTATGGGTAATGGCGCGGTGGAGAGATTCAACCGCACACTGGGCAACATGATTCGTGCTTTACCACCTAAAGCTAAGCACAGATGGCCTCAGATGTTGAAGTCTCTCACCTTCTGTTATAATGCAACAATTCATGAGACAACTGGTTTTCCTCCATTCCAGCTGATGTTTGGAAGAACTCCTAGGTTGCCCATCGACATGCTGTTTGACTCTGCACTGCTTGATGAACAGGTGGTTGACTATAATCAATATGTGCAGTCTTTCAGAGAAGATCTTTCACAGGCTATGAAACTGGCCCAAATGCTCTGCTTCAAAACAACAGCAGAGGCAAGCAAACCTGTACAATAAGAAGCTCAAAGGTGCTCCAGTGAACGTTGGCGACAGAGTACTCCTGGCCAATAAGGGAGAGCGTGGCAAGAAGAAAACTGCTGATAGATGGGAGAGTCATATCTACATTGTGACCGGAATGAACAGTGAAGTTCATACCTTCAGAATCAGAAACGATGTGACTGGTACTGAGAAAGTTGTTCATAGAAATCTCATTATGCCAGTGAACTTTCTGCCTCTACGAAACGAAGTGTCTGATGTTGAAACTTGTGAGAGTGTCGCTTCAAGCAGATCAAGTCTGTCTGTGAATGAAAACGTAGAGCTGAGTTTACCTGTCGATGACCTGGACGGAAGAACTGTGTCGTGGGTGTCTGAGCTCCCAGTTTCCCAAGATGCTGGCCCATCTGAATCTGATTCTGTCCAGTTAAGTGTAGATGACCAGCCTCCTTCCCTGACTGTACCACATGATGCAGACAACAGTAGACTGACAATTAAGACTGCCTGCAGGTCTTTGACTTCTGACGAATCTGGCGATGACAAGAACATGGTTCAGGCTGATGGTGTAAATACTGATGCTTTAGCCACTGACCATTTGCAGCAATGTCCCAGAGCACCTTGCGGTCAGAGTGGGTCACTGACGGTCAGAACCAGATGTGGGAGGGTGGTGAAACCAGTCATTAGACTGATTCAGAATATGCATCAGAAGGTTTTGTCTGGGTTGTAGTGATTCGGTGTATCAAAATGATTACCTTTGAGGATTAAATTTGTGATACGTTTCAAATATCTGTGATTTATGGTACCTCTTGAGGAAGAGTATTTCAGGGTGATCCAAAAGTGGATAAGATCTTATGGAATGCTGTGCAAAAATGATCACTGAATGTATGTAATGTGTAACAGGCATGTTATTCATGTGGGGGTTTAGAGGATTTGCAACCCTCTTACATTTCTAATTCTGAAAAGAATGGTCTTACGACTGGAGTATTTAGTGTTTCATGTGACATACAGTATTATCTTTTGGTACTATGGTACAGATTACCCCCCCCCCCCCCCTTACTTCCCTTTTTGTTCTTTCAAAATTGGTTACATGTACCTGTTATTTTTTTTCTTAGGGGACTTTGTAAGCATTTTGATGTTTTATGCTGTACATTTTTTTTTTGTCATGTGCAAGTTGAAGTCAGCAGGGGGGAATGTGGCAGGTGTGTAAGAAATTATTTTGTGATTCCACTTGCCATGACCATATTTGGTGTTTCCTGCCGCCATGCTGACTTGGGGGTTGGCGCACTTTTCTGCTTCCCAGTCTGTATGAGAAGTGTGGGGAAGTCGTGGCCTAATGGTTAGAGAATTGGACTCGTAATCGAAAGGTTGCGGGTTCGAGTCCCCGGCCGGCAGGGATTGTAGGTGGGGGGAGTGAATGTTCAGCGCTCTCTCCACCCTCAATACCACGACTGAGGTGCCCTTGAGCAAGGCACCGAACCCCCCGGGCGCCGTAGCATAAATGGCTGCCCACTGCGGGTGTGTGTGTGTGTGCGCGCGCATTTTTTCACTACTCACTGCTGTGTGTATGCACTTGGATGGGTTAAACGCAGAGCACCAATTTCGAGTATGGGTCACCATACTTGACAATACGTCACGACTTTACTTTTTACTTTTTTTTTTACTTTACTTTTTACTTTTTTTTTAAAGTCACAGCAGTAGGTCGCACACATTTTTGCAGGGATTCAATTAAGGCCTTATTTCATGTAACAGATGAATTCACATGATTATATTTGTATGATTGTGATTTAAATCCCTCTGTGATGCACACTCAGGTGTTTCGTTGATTTATTATTATTTTTGTATTATGTGTAATATTCTCTCTTTCTCAGCGTCGTGCATTGCAGCCGCACGCTGGTTTATATGCTGCACAAGTCCTCATGCATGTTCGTTTGTGTTATCCAGGTACATGTTTTATTGTTATGTTCTCAAAATGAGTTTTTGTGAAAGTATATGCCCCAGTCTGTATGAGAAGTCACAGCGCGTCGTGCATTGCAGCCGCACGCTGGTGTACCTCATGCATGTTCGTTTGTGTTATCCAGAATAAACGAGAACATGAAGGCAAGAATTCCTATATTTCGTACTTGATTTCTACACAACGCTGAAAACACACCGCTACACTAGCAATGAGGTGCAGCCTTGATCTGAAGCAAGTAGTAAGTCATTCGTAATTTTAACAAGTGCAGTGTCTGTACTATGATTGGGCCTGAAACCTGATTGAAATTCTTCATAAAGATAATTTTTTTGCAGAAAGGAGCATAATTGAGTAGACACAACTTTTTCTAAAAATTTTTGACATAAACGGAAGATTTGAAATGGGTCTGTAATTTCCCAGTTCATTTGAATCTAGTTGTGGTTTCTTAATAAGAGGCTTAATAACCGCCAGCTTGAATGGTTTTGGGACGTGACCTAAATATAACGATGAGTTAATAATATTGAGAAGCGGTTTTTCTGCTACGGGTAACAACTCTTTCAGTAATTTAGTAGGTACAGGATCTAATAAACACGTTGTTGGTTTAGATGCACTGATAAGTTTATTTAGCTCTTCCTGTCCTATAGTTATAAAGCACTGCAGTTTTTCTTTGGGTGCGATGAGTGAAGCTGAAATACTAGACGCAGTACTTTTTCCACGCAATTCTAAAAACTTCTAATTTAGTTTTTCTCTGTTTGCACTCAAGAATACGAGTTTCTTTCTTGAGAGAATGGGTATAACTGTTGTACCATGGCGCAGTACATTTTTCTCTAACCTTTTTCAAATTGAGGAGGGCAACAGCTTCTAATGTATTAGAGAAGATAGTGCCCATGTTGCTAGTCATTTCGTCTAGTTCATGCGTATTTATGGGTACACAGAGCAGTTGAGATAAATCAGGCAAGTTATTTGTGAATCTGTCTTTGGTGGCTGGAACAATAGTTCTGCCCGGACGATAACGCGGAGCCATATAACTAATATCAGTAATAGACAGCATGCACGATACAAGGAAATGATCAGTAACATCGTCACTTTGAGGTACGATATCTATATTGGTAAGATCAAGTCCATGCGATATAATTAAATCTAGAGTATGATTAAAACGATGAGTGGGCCCGGTGATGTTTTGCTTGACTCCAAGAGAGTTTATTAGGTCAGTAAACGCAAGTCCTAACGCATCATTTGTATTATCAACGTGAATGTTAAAATCTCCGACAATTAGCAGTTTATCGACATTAACTAGTAGATCTGAGAGGAAATCTGCAAATTCTTTTAGGAAATCTGTATATGGCCCTGGCGGTCTATACACAGTAGCCAGAGCAAGAGATAGGAGAGATTTATTTTGCATATCTAACAGTGTAACATTAAGCAGAAGTAGTTTGAATGAGTTAAACCTCCTGTATCCTGTTTTCTGAGTAACATTGAGTATATCACTATATATTGTTGCCACACCGCCGCCACAACCAATCTGACGGGGCTCATGTTTATAACAGTAGCTTGGTGGAGTAGACTCATTTAGACCAAAATATTCATTTGGTTTAAGCCAGGTTTCAGTCAGTCAGAGTACATCAAAATGATTATCTGTGATCATTTCATTTACAATAACTGCTTTTGGTGCGAGTGATCTAATATTTAGGAGCCCAAGTTTTAAAAATTGTTTTTGTTCATTTATTTTGTGTTTTTCTGGTTTAATCACGGTCAGATTTTTTCTAGATGCTGCATTAAATTTATATTTTGACCTCGCTATTCGGGGAACAGACACAGTCTGTATAGATTGGACAACGCAAGTACTTCTATCTTTTAAGTGGGTAGAACAAAAGTTATCATAGCAGTTATTTGAGAATTGGCTTACTAGTCAGATGGAGCGTAGCGTCCTGGAGATGTTGTCCGACAGGAGTTCCGCTCCGACTCTGCTGGGGTGCAGGCCATCAGCACGGAAAAGCCTAGGACGCTCCCAGAAAAGATTCCAATTATTAACAAAGAGCAGTTTCTGTTCTTTACACCATGACGATAACCATTCGTTTAAAGCAAACAGTCTACTGAATCTTTCGTTTCCTTGTCGATACGTGGGAAGCGGTCCTGACACGATGATCGTCGCCGTGGGCGATGTGCTGCGTACCGTCTCGATCAGGCTCCTGTAGTCCCTCTTCAGTGTCTCCGTCTGCCGCAGCTTGATGTCGTTGGCCCTCGCGTGCAGCACGACAGCACCGATGTTCTCATTGCCCTTCAGGATCGCGGGTATCTGCGCAGAAACATTGAGAACACGTGCACCGGGGAAACAGTGAGTGTGCACTTTACCTTCAGCTGACGTAGCACGGACGTGCCGGACGATGGAGCTTCCCAGGACCACAGCATCGGAGGGGGGCGAAGCGGTTCCGGGTGGAGATGAAGGACATCTGGGAAGATCGTGTTCTGGGTGCACAGTGTCTGTGCAGAGATACACACGGAGTAGAGGTGGTGGGGATGTTAGAAGCGTGTACTTTACCTTCAGCTAGCGTAGCACGGACGTGCCGGACAATGGAGTCTCCGACGATCACAACGTCGCGTTCTGTCTCGCGGAGGGGGGCGAATTGGTTCCTTGTGGAGATCTCGAAGACGGGGGGGGGAGTCGTCACCCGAGGCCTGGCTCGCGTCCTCCGCTGCTGCAGCACCCAGGGTCCGTGGTGTCCCGGCGCCGGAGTGAAGGACATCTGGGAAGATCGAGTCCTGGGTGCACAGGGTCTGTGCAGAGAAACACACGGAGTAGAGGTGATGGGAGTGTTAGCAGCATGCTGTATACCTACCCCGGATTTGTGAGCGTCAGCCCGGGATGTTTCCAGCGCGGCTTTCCGCTGTCTCAGCTGGGCCTGCTTCTCCACCAGGTCGCGGATCTGCTTCTCCACGGCTTCCAGCTCCAGCTGCACCGAATGAAGCTTGGACGTGTCCTCACCTGCACTCAAAGGTAGACACAAATCCGCCATTTAAGCAAGTAACAGTGAAACGATAGTAATGTGTGTGAATAGAGGATTTGCAATGTAAGCGAGATTAGCGGCAGCCACGCTGCCATTGCTAACGGGCTATAAGCTAATAGCAGACTCGAGAATCAGAATAAAACTAGTGATAAACAGGCGCTCTGATTGGATTTGTTATAGAACGCTATAGTGGATATATTCACACGTTATAGAAAAGCCGTTTGAATAAGGCAGTAGAAGCCCCACTGTCGTCGTTAAAGCAGGTTCAGTGGCAAACAGTTCTGTATATCGTACTAACTAACAACCCGACCATACACGCCAACAGTTTGACTAAGGCTGTCAAAGCCCCACTGTCGTCGTTAAAGCAAGTTCAGTGGCAAATGGTTCTGTATGGTATAATGTTATTGCATTGAAAGTCGAGCAAGATCACGGAAAAAAATAAAGGCGAAAAGGGCAAGGCCATGTGTGTGTGTGATCTCAGTCTGGGTGTGTGCCGTAAGCGGAAGCGTCCTCTGGTGGCAAGCGTCCTCTGGTGGCCGGAGAAATCTAAAGATCTGAAGTGTGTGGTTTGACCAATTCCCAGTGCTCTTTATGCTGACCTATGATGTTTTTCAAGACTGTGTCGATCTGATATAGGCTGGAAGGCTGTTCCACAACCTTTGGCCAGCAACCGCAAAGGCTCTACCCCCTCTATGCTTTAACCGAGATCTGGGGACAAAGAGAAGTCTTTGATCACCAGACCTCAGACTTCGAGTAGGGTTGTAAAAATAAATTTGGTCAGATAAATAGCTCGGTGCCAGATTATTTATAGATTTAAAAACATAGAGAAGAATTTTGAACTCAATTCTAAAATGCACAGGTAACGATTTCAGAATAGGAGTAACAGAATCAAATTTACGTTGTCCTTTGAGGGATTTAGCAGCAGCGTTTTGAACTAATTGGAGACGAGCGATGGAAGATTTAGAAATGCCGAGATAGAGTTTCAGTAATCCAGGCAAGTTGTAATGAGCGCATGCATAGCAATCTCTAAAGTTTTCACAAAAAGAAACGATTTAATTTTAGAAAGAAGGCGTAGCTGAAAAAAACAGGAACTAATAACCACATTTATTTGTTTATCAAATTTAAGACTCTGATCCCAGAAATCACCTAGGTTCTTAATACAGGAAGAAGTAAAAGGAGCAAGGTAGTCCAAATCAACACGTCTGCTCCCTGAATTTTCACTAGGGCCGAAGACTATAACCTCGGTCTTTGATTCATTCAGAAATAGAAAATTATGAGAAAACCATGTTTTCAGGCAGGCAAAAAGTGATTCCAGAGCAGAATGTTTATTTCGTTTCAGAGGTAGATAAATTTGGGTATCATCTGCATAGCAGTGAAATGATACACCATGCTTTCTGAAAATAGAGCCCAGAGGAAGTAAATACAAAGAAAAAAGAATTTGTGCAAGAATATAACCCTGCGGCTCTCCACAGGAAAGTTTAGCAGGCAATGAAGAGAAATTGCCCACTCTGACAGTGAAACTTCTATTTGTTAAATATAATTTGAACCAGCTAAGAACAGTTCCCTGGATGCCCACAAAATATTCTTGTCGAGATAAAATAATTTTATGATCAACTGTATCAAAAGCCGAGGTCAAGTCTAACAGAATTAAGACAACAGAGTCACCAGAGTCAGTCGCCAATAAGATATCATTTAGGACTTGTAATAAAGCAGACTCTGTGCTATGCAGAGGCTTAAAACCAGACTGGAAGGTTTCAAAAATATGATTTACACTAAGGAAGGACTGTAACTGAAAAAACACAGTTTTCTCCAGTGCTTTTGTAATAAACGGAAGATTTGAGATGGGTCGAAAATTATTAAAATTACTAGTGTCAAGAGAAGATTTCTTTCTGTCACAGTAGCGTCTTTGAGGCTATCAGGTATAGTCCCTGAAATTAGACATTTATTCAGAAAAGACACCAGACTGGGACCAATCGAGTCGAAAATTTGATTTAAAATACGTGGAGGGAGAACATCAAGAGAGCAAAAAGACGGTTTCAAATGGTCAATGTTTCTTTGAGAGACTGGAGAGCAACTGGATCAAAATCACTCCATATAGCTGAAGAGTAACAACATTCAGGTGAAACATTAGCAAGAGGTTGTAGCTGAGATCTCAGAGTAGTAATCTTATCACAGAAAAACCTTGAGAAACCTTCACATAATGACACTGAGGGATTTGAAATCACATTTGCGGGAGGATTTAACACAGAATTTATAACAGAAAATAAAGCTTTAGAGCTATGGTGATTCTTTGCAATTAAATTTCAAAAATACTTAGACTTAGCAGATTTCACTGCTTTCTGAAAAGAAGCAAGACCGTCTTTAAGCATTTCATATGAAATTTGCAATTTGTCCTTTTTCCATTTTCGTTCAGATCTTCTACAAGCTTGCCTCAGAGAGCGGATGTTATCATTGAGCCATGGATCTGTTGTAGGTTTTGACTTCTTGGGAAAGAGGAGCAGTGGTATTCAGAACCTCTGAGCAGGCATTATAAAACAGACTAAGATGCTGTTCAGCATCCAAGTCAGGTAAAGATGACTCCAAGGACAGAGACAAGCACACCTCGTTAAAGGAGTTTGTGAAGTCATCACAAAAGTGAGAAGAAAATGAACGAATCATGTGTACGGTAGGAGTAATATATAGAACTTAACTGAGAGAAAGGCAACGTAAATAATACAGGCATATGATCTGAGAGCAAAGTGTCAAAAACCTGAACATCAGTGATAGAAAAACCGTAAGAGAGAGCCAAGTCCAAAGTATGTGCGTGTGTATGTGTAGGATCTTTCACCCACTGAACCATATTGAATGAATCAATCAAAATGAGAAATTCCATTTCCAGAGGTTTGGACTGACAACACACATGTATATTAAAATCGCCTAAGAATATTATCATACTTTGTTATACCATCACCCATAAAGGCAGTAAATTCATTTATAAATTCTAGGTGAGGAGGCCGATACACCAGCGCTAACAAAACCGGATGGAACAGAGCTACAGTGGATACTAAAACTGTTTTTTAAAATTACTGCTAGACCGCCCCCGCGGCCAAAAGAGCGGGGCAAATAAAAAAATGTGCAGTCCGCTGGAACCAGGTCAGAGAAAGGGCTCAGATCACCAACCTTAATCCAAGTGTCTGTGATGAACATAAAATCCAAGGCATGAGTAATGAAAAAGTAATTTAGTAAAATCGTCTTATTAACAAGCGACCGAGCATTAATCAGCTAGAAGGTGGTGGAGAGATGATGGGAGCAGAGGCTCTGTTCAGAGAGCGAAGATTCTGAAGATTAACTCCACCGCGGCGAACACAGAGAGGAGAGTAGCGAGAGGTCGTAAATGGAGAATCCATATGAGTGGGTCGAAGCCAGCGAGCAGGATGATCCAGCGAACGTCAGATAGCACAGCGGCCACCACCTAAGGTCCGTGTCATACGGAAAAAGCTGGAAACACGACCCATGCGTAACTCCACTTTCAATTTGACAGCAACCCCTCCATGCTTTCCGCGTCTCCTGCGACGCTTTCTCCGGGAAATATCAGGAAGCCATCTGCGCAGATGATCTGGAATATCCGAGATAAGGTTTGGAGAACACGATTGTGATTTAACCACAGAGCTTGCTAACTCTGAGGTATAGGTAGTCACAACAGAGTCTTTAATATCCAGAAGTAACTGGCGATCATAGACCAGAGGGGAGTAACAGTTTGACACGGATAGAAAAACAGAGACAACACCAAACAGCAGAGAGGCCAGACGGCATGCCACGTACACCGGCGCCATCTTGAATGATAACTGGAAATGTATAAAAGTAAACTTAGTAAACTGGAAATGTATAAAAGGTTTGAACTTATGATGTTCTGGGTTCATTCCGACTCCATTGAACCCAAGGTACTACATGTACTTTGTCACTGCTATGCTGCAATAAACTTCTTCATCAAGATCTTCAAAGTCCTCTTCACTTTTTCTTAGCAGTGACAAAGTACATGTAGTACCTTGGGTTCAACGGAGTCGGAATGAACCCAGAACATCATAAGTTCAAACCTTTTATACATTTCCAGTTTACTACCCTTCATCAGTGTGTCTGGATCTCCTGAAGGATTCAGTGTGGACACAGTTACTGTAAGAACTGTATTACAGGCTGCCAGGATCAGGAGGATCAGATGAGGGTCTACAGATGCCCTCAGTGCAGACAGACCTTCAGTCCAAGACCGGCTTTAGCTAGAAACACCATCTTGGTTGTTTCATATTTCATACAAAGTATTAGCTTTTTCTTTGTAAATATCTGTGAAATTGATTAGCAATTTCTGAGTGAAAATCCAGTGTGTCTGAAATGTTATCGCCATATTTTTACAGTGAATGTGTGGCATCCACAGCTGCCAGATTTTTCTGCTGTAACGTACTGAGTTTTTGCACTGACTGTGTTTCTCTACCGCAAAAACGAATACATGCTATTAGAGAAACTCAATACTCCAGCATTAAAACAGTGACGCAGCAGATCTGAAGGCCTCTTATTTTGTCCCAGCAAACTAAAATAAGAAAGTTTTTCTAACGTTCCATTTATGTTATGAAAACGTTATTTCTGTGTGTTCAATATCTAGTTATTAAATGTTTAAAAAAAATTGTCTTGGTTACAAGACAACATTAAGAGGAATGTTACATTTTGTTATTTTGCAAACATTATGAGAACTATTCATTATGAGAACATTACTTTTGAATGTTCTCTAAAGCCTTGTTCAGACTGTCAGTTCAAATCTAAACTAATCCAAGGATGTCTTTTGAAAAGAGTAGAGGTGTGACCTCTACAAAACTACAAAAGCTGTTATTTTTAATACCTATCAAAACATTTCCTGGCTTTATATCGCGATGTATCACTCCAGCACGGTGAAGAACTTGAAGGCCAAGAAGAATCTCCTTCACTATTTTCCTCAAAGCTGTGTCTTGTTGTTTTTCCTGACGAAGAATTCCCATGTAATCCTCCATATCATATTCACAAAGCTGTAGCGCAAGATAATAAAAGTCTTCATCCTCTGCCAAGTCCACATACCTGACAACGTTCTTACTCTCAAGATTTAAATCTTGCAGATGTTTTAATTCATTTTCAAAGTATTTGGTGTTCTGTTTGTCCTTGAGTATTCGTTTAATGGCCACCTCAGTGCCATCTTCCTTCAGGCCAATATACACTGTGCCACTTCCTCCAGAGCCAATATTGTATTTATCACTTCTAGAAAAGTAGAGGTTCCCAACTTTCTTCATGGTAGAATCTTTCAGGAGCTCCTCTATTTTACTTTTGTACTTTATTGAGAATGAGTTCCACCTGATGATATTGTGTTTAAATCTGTCTGTTTCTACTTTTTGAGACTCAGTTCCCTGTTTTTCATGGTCTGTCTGTGAGGATGACCCTGCAAAATCCATTTGTAAAAAAGCTGAGTATAAGGTTTGAATATATGCTTTTCTTATTTTTTAATTTTCACTACTGCTTTACCTTCAAGTTCTTGAATGACATCAGGATTGACTTCTTGCAGTACTTTGTAAAAAGCAGATTTTACTGCAAGTCCTCCAGATTTGACAGCGTCTAGAAGCGCTCTCATTTGAGCCTGTTTAGAAGTTGTCCTTGTGATCTTCGAATTCACTTCCCAGGTAAGCTTTCCATTTCCATACACTTTAATTAATAGTCCCTTTATAGTTACTGCTATCATAAAAATACACTTTATATGTAGGTTTAAAATTCCACAAAAGACGCATTTAATGTCCAACAACAAATATTTTAGCAAACGTCTCAAATGCATTATCATCACCATTTTTGCACAGATATATTCGCTGTTTGCCATGGTGGATCAATCTGATTCATGGTCGACATTAAGGGCTGCTTAAGAATCAACTTGCACAAATTAGTGAGATTGTGTGAACTTACATCGTCGTTTATGGAACCGCAATTTTGTGATTCATCACCAGAGTTTGAGAATAAAACACTGGTCACTTTCTAAATAATAAAAGTATAGCGCATCCACTAGTAATTATATATAAATAAATCGGTTTTTACAGATGCAAATATGTTAGAAACAATGCATCGCGATTTAAATGACAACTTTGTAGCCGATGCACACTTTTTAAATGCATCGGATCGTTAACTTTTTATGCCGATGCACCGAGCGAATCGAATCAGATAGATAGATAGATAGATAGATAGATAGATAGATAGATAGATAGATAGATAGATAGATAGATAGATAGATAGATAGATAGATAGATAGATAGATAGATAGATAGATAGATCCAGGAAGCAGGAACTTACCTAGGAACTTTGCGCAAAAGGAAGGATATAGTCACTAGGGGCTGATTTAAGACCTGCCCAAAACCCAGCCCAGTTTTGCCCTGTTTCCTGTCACAGTTGACAGCTGCGGGGATTCCTATAAAGGACCTTAATTTTAAGACCTAATGGTAAAATAGGTCATTGTCACATATTTAGTTTATTTGACTGTAGAATTCTAACAGAATGTGCTATTTTCAAGTGCAAGCTGATGTCATTTTTTTTCAGAAAACAGCTTGATTTTTTTTAAAAAGTACAGTTTTTGATCTTTAATGTTGTGTGGTGAGTTTGTAAACATAATTTAAATAGACAAAAAAAAAAAAAAAAAAAAAAAACGGAATACATTTTCTGTTTTTTATTTATAAAAAAAGAGAAAATCATGATCGAAATAATCCAACACTTCTTACTCCAAAATTCAACTATATTACATGTATACAAGTATTTTTGGGACACTGGGTTGCACAGGAGATGTTTTGTTCATACACACACACATCTAAGGGAAGTCGTGGCCTAATGGTTAGTCGAGTCAGACTCGTAACCCAGAGGTTGTAGGTTCGAGTCTCAGGTCCAGCAGGGATTGTAGGTGTGGGGAGTGAACCTGTTGGGGTGGATGGATTGGGCTGGGTGATGTGTTTGGTCCCCCTCAGCCATACACAAACTAATTGCCCTATTATAAAGACAGCCCATACACAATATAAAAATCGATATTTAGGCCAAAGTGGGTGAAGATAAAAATCTTTGTCATTATTTTATTTTGTTATTAAAAAATGAGAACGAAGATACACATTACAAATACACACAATATACAAATAAAATAAACTGTGTTTTATTTTCAGGTATGCTACAATAGTGAAAGTGAAAGTGATGTGACATACGGCCAAGTATGGTGACCCATACTCGACCTTTGTTCTCTGCATTTAACCCATCCAAAGTGCACACACACACCGTGAACACACACACACCGTGAACACACACGGAGCAGAAGGTGTATTTAGCAGGAGCATTCAAGAAATTGAATGAACAAATATAAAAATAAAACACTATAAATACTGATTCCTAGCAACTGTATTAAAGTTTTTCATTCAGGAGTAGTAAGTGATTTTTCTCTTTGTGTTTGGTGTTTCATTATCATTAAAGGAATAATTCACCCAAAAATAAAAATAGTGTTATTTTGATACCATCATTTACTCACTCAAAAGCTGTTTTAAACCTCAATGAGTTTCATTCTTCTGCTGTACATAAATGCTCTTTTGAAGAATGTGGAAAACCAAACAGTTGCTGGTCCTCAGTGAATTCCATAGGATTTTTTTTTCAATGTCAATGTGGACCAGCAACTGTTTGGTTACCCAGATTCTCCAAAATATCTTCTTTTGTGTTCAGCACAAGAAAGAAATTAATACAGTTTTGGGACAACGTGTGAGTGAGTAAATAATGACAGAAATACAATTTTAGAGTGAGCTATCCCTTTAATTACAGTCGGCAGCATGTTAGTACTGTCCCTTTAAGACCTGCTCCCATCTAATACACAGACAGGCATATGTTTCTCTCAGCTGTTTACTTTCATTTTAGACATAACCAACTGAGTCTATACATATACCTTGTGTGTTTTGACAGTATTAGAACAAAAGATAACGTAGTTCTGTAATCAGGCGCTGTTTGACGGGCTTTTTGTTTAGCGCGCTTTGGGTGTATGTGCTCAGAAATAAGCGCATGTCTGACCAGCGTGTGAATGAAACGTTTAACCGGCAAGGCTTTAAAGCAGATGCAAATAATGTACTTTTGTAATTGTGAATAAGTGCAGCGTCCCGTGAGAGTAACTCTACCGCTGAGTTAACACTGATGTGAATGTAGGCCTACAGGTGCATCTCAATAAATTAGAAAGTCGTGGAAAAGTTAATTTATTTCAGTAATTCAACTCAAATTGTGAAACTGGTGTATTAAATAAATTCAGTGCACACAGACTGAAGTAGTTTAAGTCTTTGGTTCTTTTAATTGTGATGATTTAGGCTCACATTTAACAAACTCAACAAATTAGAATACTTCATAAGACCAATAAAATAAAAAAAACATTTTTAGTGAATTGTTGGCCTTCTGGAAAGTATGTTCATTTACTGTATATGTACTCAATACTTGGTAGGGGCTCCTTTCGCTTTAATTACTGCCTCAGTTTGGCGTGGCATGGAGGTGATCAGCCTGTGGCACTGCTGAGGTGGTATGGAAGCCCAGGTTGGTTTGATAGCGGTCATCTGCATTGTTGGGTCTGGTGTCTCTCATCTTCCTCTTGACAATATCCCATAGACTCTCTATGGGGTTCAGGTCAGGCGAGTTTGCTGGCCAATCAAGCACAGTAACACCACGGCCATTGAACCAGCTTTTGGTATCTTTGGCAGGGTGGGCAGGTGCCAAGTCCTGCTGGAAAATGAAATCAGCTTCTCCATAAAGCTTGTCAGCAGAAGGAAGCATGAAGTGCTCTAAAATGTCCTGGTAGATGGCTGCGTTGACTGTGGACTTCAGAAAACACAGTGGACCAACACCAGCAGATGACATGCAGCCCAAATCATCACTGACTGTGGAAACTTCACACTGGACTTCAAGCAACATGGATTCTGTGCCTCTCCACTCTTCCTCCAGACTCTGGGACCTTGATTTCCAAATGAAATGCAAAATTTACTTTCATCTGAAAAGAGGACTTTGGAGCACTGAGCAACAGTCCAGTTCTTTTTCTCCACAGCCCAGGTAAGACGCTTCTGATGTTGTCTCTGGGTTCAGAAGTGGCTTGGTAGCTCTTTTCCTGAAGACGTCTGAGCGTGGAGACTCTTGATGCACTGACTCCAGCTTCAGTCCACTCCTTCTGAAGCTCTCACAAGTGTTTGAATCAGCTTTGCTTGACAGTATTCTCAAGCTTGCAGTCATTCCTGTTGCTTGTGCACCTTTTCCTACCCAAATTCTTCCTTCCAGTCAACTTTGCATTTAATATGCTTTGATACAGCACTCTGTAAACAGCCACAGCTTTCAGTAATGACCCTCTGTGACTTACCCTCTTTGTGGAGGGCGTCAATGTTCGTCTTCTGGATCATTGCCAAGTCAGCAGTCTTCTCCATTATTGTGGTTTCAAAGAACAAGAGACCCTGAATTTATACTGTAGAGATTTTCATTCATTGAAACTCAAATGTAAATATTCTAATATTTTGAGATACTGATTTTTGACTTTCATGAGCTGTAAGCTCTAACTTTACATGCAATGAATCTAAAATATAGTAAAGTTTAACGTTTTGAAATAACAAGAAAAAATGCATTTTTTCACAACGTTCTAATTTATTGAGATGCACGTGTATGTCTCGTTGTACAGTACATAGAGACAGCGGTGATAGAACTGCAGCTGATAGAATGTGCGCTGCAGCACGATACTACGGTATTTCCTCGTCCACGATCAACAATTGTCATATCGAACACCCCTTCCCTCGGCAGAAATCGTAGACCGGGGGCACCGGACCGCAAGGGCACTTTACCGTCGGACCTCAAAGGGGCAGGGGCTTGAGCTGTTAATAATTGTGTCATTAAGATTCAACCTATTCATTCAAACAGCTTTTGACTGTGTTAATGAGTGAATCACTGAATCATTTGTATCAACCGATTCATCCAAAAAGCTGATTCTTTCAATAAGTAAACACCGTCCATTGCTCAGAGACGGAAAACAGTGCTGTGATCTTTGTTTGGAACTATTTTCGTTGGCAAAATTGAGCAAAAACAAGCAATATTATGTCTAAAATGTAAGTCACTTAGTGCTTTACTGAACTTTTAGAAAAAAGATTATTAAATGTGTTATGCTGATATCTGTAGAAAAACTGTACTCTTTGTGTGATATAGATTGAGTTAACTATATTATAATTATATAAATATAAAAAGCATACAAAAGCATTTATGCCGTCTACAATTTAGAAATGCCTGGAATTTTTAATTTTAACAAACTAAGAAATCATGTGTGTGCACTCTGTGTGTGATTTGATGATATAGCCTACTTTATAATGTCAGATCACACACCATTACAACAACATTTACCCTATTATAGCAGAGGATATACTGTATATTGCACACCCCAGGCACTTTAACTGGGAAAATGAAATTATCCGCAGTTGTGCGCACACTTGTTTGCACATGAGCAAAGGTGTTTTTAGGAGTGTAACTTGTGAAACCTGCTTTCCTGCAGTCTGTGTTCTTCTGACTTCTGACTGTTTTGTAGTAAGTAACGAATATGCTTCGGGGAAAGGTATCGGAGTAAAAGTATACATTTTAATTAGGAAATGTAGAGGAGTAAAGGTAAAAGTTGGCTGAAATATAAAAACTCAAGTAAAATACAGTGTAGATGCAAAGTCCTGTATTCACTTAACTTGAATACAGCGGCAGGAAAAATGGGTTCTTACTCGTCACAGAACACAGTCAAAAGTCCGTAAACAAATGCGAGTTTAATCAAAACATAAAAATTACAAAAAATCCAGTTGGTTCTTGTATCCTATGATATTACACTTGTAAGAAAACCCTTATTTCTCTGCCCGCACCTATTCAACCTCGTGTATCAACATTTGCGTGGCCGTTAAAGAAACAGAACTGAAATTATACATCAGAAACATAAGAAATAATACTGAAACATATACATAGAAAATATCAAAATCTAAAGAAAGTTACAAAAATTATACTTTACGTTATTACAAGCAAATCAACACTCTAAGTAACAATAACAATATACAAATTATTGACATATTAAATTGGCTCTTACATACCAGCCCCTAAATGTCTTTGTGTTCAACAAAACAATTACCAACCTATATACACCAAAGAGCCAAACAAATTTCTTAAAAATAACATATATTCTTGACTGAATATGCCCTAGCTTGCAACATGGCGTAGCTTTGCATTCTCTATTTGGTAGGCTACGTCACTGCGACGAATATGGTCCAGTTATGTCATTCTTTAGCCTGTTGATTTTCATTCATAGTATATTATATTATTATTATATTATTATTAGGGGTGTGCAGCGGAGCCATTATTTATTGTTGTGACTGCACCAGACAGACAGCTGCTCAACCTCTTCTCCTGGATGAGACAGATGACTGGTGTCATCTGCGAAGTTCAGGAGCTTGACCGAGGGGTCTTTAGAGGTGCCATCATTGGGGTAGAGTGAGAAGAACAGTGGGGAGAACACACACCCCTGAGGAACACCAGTGGTGAAGGTGCAGGTGTTGGATGTGAGTTCTGCGCTTTGAGCTCCAGCTAATCTGAGATGAGACTGAATATGATCTCACACATGATCTGAGAGGAATGTGCTGTCGTGGAAAGAACCATAGAGAAAAAAAGACACAGATTTATATCCCTAAATGTTGATAACTCTCATGAATGGAGAGAGAGAGAGTGAATGTGTTCATGAACGAGCCTCAGGTGCTTTATTTACTCTCTATGACTCATTTTTAACATCACTGTAGTATCAGATCACCAATGAAAACTCAGCCAGTTTACCTCAGATTATGACACAAACTCCTGCAACATCCTTTCAGCAGTTAAAGATGATGCTGAGCAACTCTGTACAAATTCACACAGATCACATCTCAGACTGTTCATTATCTACTTTCTTTAACCTTCAGAGAAGAAAACATAATTCTTCATCTCGACTAGGAACGTTAACAAACACTGTAAAAAAGTGATTTTCAGTTTCTCTATTTCAGTGTATCTACTACACAATTTCATATTTAATTGTGTTTTTGAGATTTGAAGTCAATGAAGACTATGACCATGTACTTGGTGCAATGGATTCTCTCCTCCATCTGCTGGCGAATAGAGAAGATCTGGATGCAATAGCCTCAAAGAGGATGAAATCAGGCTTGCTCCAGAGCTGTCACCTTTCTTGAAGTTGGGCATGATCACAGCTTTCTTCCAGGTTGAAGGGATTTGTTCCGATCACCCGATTAGCTTCATGAGGACGAGGAACATTGTGCAACTTCTCCACCAGCCTTGATTGCTTTGGTCACTACACGGCCCAAGCCAGTTTCCATTCTTCAGTGATTGTACGGTGGAAGGAACCATCCATTTTCTTGATGTTGTCATTGGTCAACTTGGACTGTCCACTCAGCCTCTTGTACGGTGGCCGAGAGAGCTCAACGCGCTGCAACTTCAGAAAACACATGCAAATAGACAAAACACCAGCAAATCAAGAAAACATCTTCATCATTTTGACAACACATGCGCTGCAAATGCTCACAACACATGCAAATAAAGAAACGCTGCAAATGCTCACAACACATGCAAATTGAGAAACGCTGCAAATGCTCACAACACATGCAAATTGAGAAACGCTGCAAATGCTCACAACACATGCAAATTGAGAAACGCTGCAAATCCTCACAACACATGCAAATTAAGAAACGCTGCAAATCCTCACAACACATGCAAATTGAAACACTGCAAATCCTCACAACACATGCAAATTGAGAAACGCTGCAAATCCTCACAACACATGTGTTGTGAGGATTTGCAGCGTTTCTGAATTTGCATGTGTTGTGAGCATTTGCAGCGTTTCTCAATTTGCATGTGTTGTGAGGATTTGCAGCGCATGTGTTGTCAAAATGATGAAGATGTTTTCTTGATTTGCTGGTGTTTTGTCTATTTGCATGTGTTTTCTGAAGTTGCAGCGCGTTGAGCTCTCTCGGCCACCGTACTCTTGAGAGTCTGATAGAGAACCTCGTATTCTTGCCTCGACGCTTCATCTTCAAGATCGGCTGCTGCATTATGCCTCGTTCAGCTTTCATCCAGTGTCTGACTTCTCGATTTAGTTCAATGGTGCTTGAAGTTGATGTTTCATCTGTTTCCGCTCTTCAACCGGGTCCAGGCATTCATCCGAGATCCATGGTTGGGTTCGGTGCCAGATGGGAAGCAAAGCACCGTGATGATTTGCGCTTCTTCTTCAACACTGTCAGTACGTGTGTGTGTGTGTGTGTGTGTGTGTGTGACTACAGGAGCAGGAATGAGGAAGCTGCTTTACAGTCTCACAGACACACCTGTTTTACTCTCATTACTCGAACACAGAAGCAGGAAACAGGAATCAATTGAGTTCAGGGAAAGAGAAGCTGAAGTGTAGTTGAGCTGTTGTGTGTTTGTGTCTCTGTATTCACGCAGAAAAATGGCAGAACCCAGAGTTTCTCAGGATGATTTTTCATGTCCAGTGTGTCTGGATCTCCTGAAGGATCCAGTGGTCATTCCCTGTGGACACAGTTACTGTAAGAGCTGTATTACAGGCTGCTGGGATCAGGAGGATCAGATGAGAGTCTACAGCTGCCCTCAGTGCAGACAGACCTTCAGTCCAAGACCTGCTTTAACTAGAAACACCATGCTGGCTAAAATAGTAAAGAAACTGAAGAAGACCAAACTTTCTGCTGATTGTGACGCTGGAGCTGGAGATGTGCAGTGTGACGTCTGTACTAGAAGAAAATACAAAGCCGTTAAGTCTTGTCTGGTGTGTCTGAACTCTTACTGTCAGAATCACCTCGAACAACATGAGAGTCGGTTTAAAGGAAAGAGACACAAAGTGATTGAAGCCACTGGACGACTGCAGGAGATGATCTACCAGAAACGTGAAAAGATCCTTGAGGTTTTCTGTCGCACTGACCAGAAATGTATATGTACACTGTGTACAATGGATGACCATAAAAACCATGACACTGTATCAGCATCAGCACAGAGGACAGAGAAAAAGGTATTTAAAACTAGAGATCAAGTCAATACTCAGTGTAGTGATCCAATAGTACGTTTATTTTCTGTGTAGAGCCACAGCTTAATTACACAGAAACACTGTCAGTGTGAAGCTCTATGTCTGTGTCAGTTGTGAAACAAGCATTAATCTTCATGTTAATTCATGTATCATGGTGGTAAATGATCGATCATCACTTTTGGAATTTGAACCTATAGTTATCAGCTCCACTTTTACTGGATTCATCTGTTCACATGATGATTTAGTGCCAGTAGTTTTCTGTGACATTCACTATCATCTGTTTGTCCTCCAGCACCAGCTGAAGGAGACACAGAAGATGCTCCAGCAGAGAATCCAGCAGAGAGAGAAAGATCTCCAGCAGCTGAGAGAGGCTGTGGAGTCTCATAAGGTGAGTCTGGAGAAGAAGAGAAGTTTGTCTCAGTCTCAGTTCAGACTCACTGAAGCCTGAATCACTGTGTGTCCTAACAGCGCTCTGCACAGACAGCAGTGGAGGACAGTGAGAGGATCTTTACTGAGCTCATCCGCTCCATTGAGAGAAGCCACTCTGAGCTGATATGGCTGATCAGAGATCAGGAAAAGCAAGCAGTGAGTCGAGCTGAAGGACTACTGGCGCGACTGGAGCAGGAGATCAATGATCTGAGGAGGAGAGACGCTAAGCTGGAGCAGCTTTCACACACACAGGATCACATCCAGTTCCTGCAGGTAACACAGATCTAGAAGAACAGGATCATAAGTCGCTTTTCCACTGTTGGGCCAGTGTGAGTCAGTGCTTTAAACAGGCCGGGCGGGGCTAATAGACTCGGACCTGTAGCACCGAGCCCAAAATCATGAGGTGTTTCCACCATCGGGCCAGAAGCTCCGCTGCTCTTCACTAAAACCCGCCCTTTACACACCTCTCTGGAACAACGTCACGCAACCCCATCATTTCCCCAACAAAGAGAAGTCATCAGAAAACTAATAAGAAATAAGTCACTGGAACTAGTGCGATCACAAAACGAACATAAGAGCTGACTTTTGTTTGCATATTTTGTTAAAGATTTAAATCCAAAAGCATTGATGTTGTACAATAATAAGTGAAACATTGATCATAATTAATTAATTTATCAGGATTGAAAATGAGTCCGTTATTTCACAAAAGAAAGAGGACACACCTTACTTATTATATGAGTCTGTTTCTGTTTATTTGTAGTCACAGTATACATCACATTTAGAAAGAATGATAATTTCTTTCTTTTATTTCCATCAAAAATACGCCCTGAGTAGCAGAGGGAGCTCCTGAACAAAAAACATTATTATATTTTTTATGACATGCGTGGAGCCAAAGTCTCGAGATGATGGTCGTATTTACCATGTTTACTGTGGTAACGTTAATGGCTAGCGTGCATCACTTATAATTATTTCTACCTTGTGGTGATCATAATCCACATCGGATCTCAAACAGAAGTTATTTCAAACTCTCGCAACTGTCTGAAAGTAAGTTTTGAGATAAAATAATTTTAAAAGTCTTTTAATATGAATGAATGAATGATGCATTTATATAGCGCATTTATTGTGTATTGCCGTACACCCAAAGCGCTTTACAATCATGTGGAGGTCTCTCCTCAACCACCACCAGTGTGCAGCATCCACTTGGATGACAACGGCGCCAGTGCGCTCACCACACACCAGCTACAGGTGGAGAGGAGAGTGTGATAGAGCCAATCAAGTGGATATAGTGGTGTTATAGCTGTTAACATTATGAAATTATCCGCGGCCTTGACGCTCTCCAGATGCAGAGAAACCTCGCCTTTGTTCATAACCACTCCTCTATCCCCAGTTGGCAAAAAGCCCTGGCCATTGGCCCCTAGGAAGCACAGACGAGGCATGATCAAGCCCCGGAAGTGACCGTGGAAACGTGACTGGCCCTGGCACGCACTAGCACACCCGCTTTTGGCCCGACAGTGGAAACATGGCTATAGTGGACTTGAGCTGATCCTGCTGTGACAGGAGACTCACAGAGAAACATTTCATGAGTGTCTTATTTTATAATCATCAGTCAGACTCTCATCTGATCATTTTCTCTGGAAATTCCTAATCTCTTAGGAATCATTTCTCTGAGCTCTTTCTTCTGGAAGATATATTCTGCTGTCAAACACCACT
Organism: Barbus barbus; assembly: GCF_936440315.1. Lineage (NCBI taxonomy): Eukaryota > Metazoa > Chordata > Actinopteri > Cypriniformes > Cyprinidae > Barbus > Barbus barbus. Next base: position 28,399,534 of record NC_136761.1, on the reverse strand, counting down.
AGCGCCACCAAGAGTTCAAAACTTCACTAACAATTCAGCTTTTTACCTAATTTTTCCTTTTGATTTATTACGTCATGGTGAAATCAGTGAACTCAATAGTACAGTAAAGTTCATCAAAATTGGATCAGATGATCCTCAAACCTGATAAAAGAAAGTTCACATAGAGTGTAAGTGGGGAATACTAGAATCTGTAGCTCTAATGTGATATAATGATCTAAGATGGCGCAGCACATGGCAGCTTCAGTGCTTGGGAAATCGTGCGGCGGCGGGACGTGCTTTTACATCAATGAAAGGTGGTGTACAGATGTAACTGTGTTAAAGAAGATATGCTGTTCTGATCTAGAAACGCTCTTCATTCACTGCAAGCCATTCTATTCGCCGAGGCAGTTTTGTTCGTTCATTCTCGTGAGTGTCTACATTCCTCCGCAAGCGCACGTAAGCTCAGCTTTACAGAAACTCGCTGATCTGATCACAGACACAGAACAACAACACCCGGACTCTGTTTTAATCATTCTCGGGACTTTAATAAAGCAAATCTCTGCAGTGAACTGCCAAATTACAGACAGCACATCACATGTCCCACCAGAGACAGTAATATATTGGATCACTGTTACACAGAGATAAAGGACGCATATCACTCTATCCCACAGGCAGCTTTGGGGCTCCCTGATCACTGTTTGGTTCATCTTATATCGACCTACAGGCAGAAACTTAAATCTGCTAAACCTGTATTAAGAACTGTTAAAAGATGGACTAATGTTTTACAAACAGGTTTTACAAGCCTGTTTCGACCTTACTGATTGGACTGTTTTCGAAGCTGCTGCAAATGATCTGGACGAGCTCACAGAGACTGTAACATCATATATCAGTTTCTGTGAGGATATGTGCATTCCTACCAGGACTCCTCTATCTTACAACAACGACAAAAAACTCAGACAGCTCCGTCAGGCCAAAGAAGATGCTTAGAGAAAGGGGTATAAATTCTTGTATAAACAGGCCAAATACACACTGGAAAAGGAGATCAGAGGTACAAAGAGGAATTATTCTGGCAAGCTAAGGAACAAATTCTCTTCCAGTGATTCTGCTTCAGTGTGGAAAGGTATGAAAGACATCACTAGTTACAAGACACCACCCCCCAGCATTCTGGAGAATCAACAACCGGCAGACGATCTGAATGAGTTCTATTGCAGGTTTGAAAAAACACCATTCACACCTCCTGCAACCCCCACCCCCCTCTCCCCCACACCTGCACTGCAGATAAGTGAAGACGACGTGCGCCAGGTCTTCAGAAAGAACAAAAAAAGGAAAGCACCAGTCCCAGATGGTGTGTCACCAGCTTGCCTAAAAACCTGTGCTGACCAGCTGGCCCCATCTTCACACAGACCTTCAACAGATCACTGGTGCTGTGCGAAGTCCCCTCATTCTTCAAATGCTACACCATCATCCCCGTCCCAAATAAATACAAAATTACAGGACTAAATGACTACAGACCTGTGGCTCTAACGTCTGTAGCCATGAAATCATTTGAAAGACTGGTTTTGGCTTATTTCAAGGACACCACTGGACCTTTACTGAACCCCCTGCAGTTTGCCTGCAGCGCAAACAGGTCTGTGGATGATGCAGTCAACATGGGACTGCGCTTCATCCTACAGCATCTGGACAGACCAGGGACTTATGTGAGGATCCTGTTTGTGGACTTCAGCTCTGCTTTTAACACCATCATCCCATCACTCCTTCAGCCCAAACTAACTCAGCTCTCTGTGCCCACCTCCATCTGCCAGTGGATCACCAGCTTCCTGACAGACAGGCAGCAGCTAGTAAAGCTTGGTAAATTCTCATCCAGCACTCATACAATCAGCGCTGGAGCTTCTCAGGGCTGCGTTCTCTCCCCACTGCTCTTCTCCCTGTACACCAACGACTGCACGTCTAAAGACCCCTCTGTCAAGCTCCTGAAGTTTGCAGACGACACCACACTGATCGGCCTCATCCAGGACGGTGACGAGTCTGCTTACAGACAGGAGGTTAAGGAGCTGGCTGTCTGGTGCAGTCTTAACAACCTGGAGCTTAACACGCTCAAAACTGTGGAGATGATCATGGACTTCAGGAGAAACCCCCCTGCACTCCCCCCACTCACCATCATGAACAGCACTGTGACTGCAGTGGAGTCATTCAGATTCCTGGGCAGCACCATCTCTCAGGACCTGAAGTGGGACAATCACATTGAGTCCATTGTGAAAAAGGCAGAGGTTGTACTTCCTTCGCCAGCTGAGGAAATTCAACCTGCCACAGGAGCTGCTGAAACAGTTCTACTCCACCATCATTGAATCCGTCCTCTGCACGTCAATAACTGTCTGGTTCAGCTCAGCTACCAAATCTGACCTCTGAAGACTATGGAGGGTAGTCCGGATTGCTGAGCGAATCATTGGTACAAGCCTCCCTACTCTCCGAGAACTGTACTTATCCAGAGTGAGCAAAAGGCTGGCAGAATCACTCTGGACCCCTCAAATCCAGCACACACCCTCTTTGAACTGTTACCGTCTGGGTTCGGGTCCAAAACTTCTACGAGTGCCTCGGACACGGGTCGGGTTCGGTATTAGCAGCCTCGGGTCTCGGGTAATTAAAATAAATGTGCTTTTCCCAAATGGACCCGATTAGACCTGAATTCTTTTAAACTTTCCCGGATGCATAGCCTACGTATGTGTTCATGTTAAGTTAATTTTTGAGAAACGCACATAAAAAAGGAACATAGGTTAACCTCAGAAATCCATCTTATATATCCATCAGGAAATCCACTTACTTCATTACGCTGCGTGCCAATGCAAAGCTTTTCTTTTTTGTGTGCAGAAGCCCTTCACCAAAGATGAGGTAAATAACGTTGCAGACAAAACTAGCAAAACCATGATTTATTTACCTATCGATTTAATTTTTATGAAACGATCACGTTTATATTTCAAATTCACTGGTTAGCCTACAATTGAAAGCCAAAGTCAGAAATAACATGTATCCATCAGGCAGGCAAAAATATAAAGTAATAGGCTAATAAATAATTAAATAAACTGAATGAAAGTAATGGAGCAGCGGCCAAATCAGTCAGCAGGACCCCAGGATTTTTCCGGACCGATGTGGGGCTGCAGGCTGTGCACACGTCAATGCCGTTTATGTTCGGGTCTAGTTGGGTTAGAAAACAAATGTGGTTGGGTCGGGTCAGACTCGGGTCTAATTTCATTGGGTCTGTCCCGGGTCGGGTTTATATTTAAAAAAAAATTATTTATGTACGTCGGGTTCGTGTAAGAAATTATTTGGGTCGATTCGGGTCAGGTACGGATTTTAGGACCCAAGAAGACCTCTAGTCGACGCTACAGAGCACTGAGCACCAGAACGACCAGACACAGGAACAGTTTCTTCCCTCAAGCAATCCATCTCATGAACACTTGACATTAAACATGGAACACACAACACTATTATACGTTATTTAATTATCACCACACATATTTATTTTTCCTTTCAAATTTGCACATATCAGACCTGTACACACATAATTGTCTATATTATATATTGTGTTTTTGCTATTTTGTACATTGCCTATTTGTATATTATTATTTTATTATCTGTGTCCTGTCCTGACGCTTTCATTCTGATGCACTGTGTAGCTTCTGTCGCTATTACAAACTCCTCGTATGTGTAAACATACCTGGCCAATAAAGCTCATTCTGATTCTGATTCTAATGAATATAAGAATGAAGCTGATGCTGTGAAAGTACTGGATTGAGGTTACTAGAGTTACTAAAGATCGGTCAAGTCAACAAGAGCCACACAAATCTGATGTTGGTGCAGATTATTGGGTGAAGTGTGGAGCTGATGATTTTTGATTTCTGTTTTCTGTAGAGTTTCCAGTCTCTCTCAGCTCCTCCTGAATCTACAGACGTAAATGACGATCTCTTCAGTTCTCTCATCCCTTTTGATTACCTGAGAGAATCTGTCCATCAGCTGAGAGACAAACTGGAGACTTTCTGCAAAAAGGAGCTCAAGAAGATCTCAGACAGAGGTAAAGTCCTGGAGATTGATCTGCTCTCAGAAACCAGTCCATCATCATTTCATATCATGGAGAACATCATATTAGAAATGTGTTAGGAATGGATGCAGGATCATGAGAATCACACTGTTCATGTCTGTTGATTTCCACAGTCACATTCACCAACATTGATCTCTGGGCCAGGAAGGACTTCCTACAATGTAAGTCAGTAAGAAAACAAGCAGAAAAACTCACTGAGTGTGTTCATGTTCTTCCTGTAGAAGGTGAAAGAAGAGTTTTATAAATGATGTAAATGATGATTAGCACAGATATCTGGTCATCTGTACTGAGACACTGATGATACACTGAACATGAAGAGTTCAGCTAAATGAAAAGATCAAACAGATTCATAATTCCTGATTCTGATGTGTTTTATCTCCATCAGATTCCCATCAGCTCACTCTGGATCTGAACACAGTGAATAAACGCCTCCGTCTGTCTGAGAACAACAGAGTGATTTCTAACACTGACAAAGTCCAGTCGTATCCTGATCATCCAGACAGATTTGATGAGTGGTGGCAGGTGTTGTGTAGAGAGAGTGTGTGTGGACCCTGTTACTGGGAGCTGGACTGGAGTGGAGATGATTTTGGTGTGTATATATCAGTATCATATAAGAGCATCAGCAGGAAGGGACGGGGTGATGAGTGTAGGTTTGGAAATAATGATCAGTCCTGGAGTTTGTACTGCTGTCCCTCCAGATACTCATTCTGGCACAATAGCTTAAAGACTGATCTCCCTGTAAAGTCCATCAGCAGGAGAATAGGAGTGTTTGTGGATCATAGTGAAGGAACTCTGTCCTTCTTCAGCATCTCTAACAAAATGAGCCTCATCTACTCAATCCAGACCACATTCACTCAGCCGCTCTATCCTGGGTTTTATGTTTGTGTTGGATCATCAGTGAAACTGTGTTGATGAATCAGAATAGACTGACGAGAGATTCTACACTGATAAAAATGATTCTGTGGTGAAGTAAATACTACAGAAAAACAAATATAATTTATACATGAAAAAGGTAGTTCAGGCAATAATTTAAAAAACAAGTTCTATTTTGGTACTCAATTCAAGCTTGTAGAAGTTAAAGCGTAAATATAAATGCTATAAAATTAAGTAAAACCTACTCTACTTTTCTGATACTGGTGTTACCGTTATGCATTGGGGCATGAATAATTGATAAGTTTGATTTTTTTGTTGTTGTTTTCCAGCTGTATTTATACTGTTTTATCATTGATTTTGTTGTTAGGTTTAGTAACTTGTGATTTTGTTACATCTACTTAAAATGTCATTCATGTTTAAGTCGAGTCACCATTATTTAAATAGGGCTTTTTACAAATGGTGTCAAAGCAGCTTTACAGTATTAAACAGGGAAGTAGTGTGTCGAAATATTGTGTTCTCCTCAAACGGAACCAGCAGTTTAGTTCTAGGCTGCAACAAAGTCAGATTGTGCAGAGGGCTCATCTGGTTCCCGTGGTCTTGTCCCGATGGCCGATGAAGACGAGGTCTTCACTGGGGATCCGTCTCTGGGGGGCATGTAGTTGCCCTGGTCTCCGCTGACATTCAGGGCTGTAGAGGTCGTCTCTAGGTGCTGATCCACCATCTGAGCTGGATACGGACTGGATCTGGGTGGCTATAGTGACCTCAGAATAAGAATAAAACAGACTAATATTAGCGTAGATGCCATTCTTCTAATGATATTCAATTTTCATATTCATATTCAAAAACGAACCACAGAATTTTATTTTACTGTCATTGTGTATTGTGCACCAAGTATTAAAGTCTCTGTGTTCAGATGAGTGCTGATTTACTAATTATATAGATATGGTGTCTACATGACATCTATTATGGCTTAATTAGGTGCTATATTAAAGCTGCAATCTATAACTTTTTTTGGTTAAAAATGATCCGAAATCAATATTTGAGAAAATTCATAAACAGCCAGTGTTCAAAACTATCACCTTACTTAAACCCGATTCACAACGGTTATCTTATAATAATGTTTTCTGATTTGAGTGGTACGGGTAGGTTTCCGCGAAATTCGAGCATGGCACTGCGTCATTACATCACGTCTGTAAACATAAAGACGTTTTCCCGGCTAGTAGGCTATCGCACGTGAGGATCCTTCAGGTGGTGGATCATTTATAGCCTTTACTTACAGCAGCTAGAATAATTCAATTTATCATTTTGATGGCGGATTTTAATCCAGAAAGGATTATGTGTTTATGAAACACGTATGAATGAAATTAAATTATGTGGGATTATACAAGTTATTGTATTTTAAATAGAACCAGTTTGAAGGAAGATTAATTAGATTTTTGGATTAATTTCTTAATATGAAATTCAAATGGTATGACAATTAGATATTAGACTGTACAGAAATTGAAATCTACATGCTAATACACACTGTACTCATAGTCAAGCAATGCTAATGTTGTTAACATTAATAATTTGAGAACAAAGTATAACGGCTGTTTCACACATGCTCCGTCTGCAGTCCGTATGCGGTGCAGAAGCAGCACGGACTCATTGTGCTTTCACACAGGATGCGTTTGCAGTCCGCTCCTGATCAGCAGCTGTTTACAAACACAACATTTATCCATTATTTTGATTTCAAATCCAAACGCTGTTAGCCTTTCCTGAAAGTGTTTTTCAGCATTGTGATCCTCAGTTACACAATTTTTCATAGACATTCACGTTTAAATTCAATTAATATATATATATATATATATATATATATATATATATATAAAAAAAAAAACGTATTAAATGCATTTGGCTTCTAGATTTGTATATTAAGTTGCTCAAGCAAGTGGAAACACATTTAAACACAGCATATAGCCTACTTTTCACAAATAGTTTAAATTAAAACATACAACTGACAGAAACAGTCTGCTCTCGTGCCTTTTACATTTAAATCTTTATTACAAACAGTCTTGCGGGTCTTAAAGAACTTTGTTTTTCTACCTCGGGACAAGTGCATATGTTGCCTTGTTTATTTAAAAGTGCACTTTTATTTGTTTTAAACCTAGCCAAAAAGCCTGTGAAACACAGTAGACTTTAATTATATCTATTTATAGTAAAATTACCACATTTCCATGTCAATCCATGTTCATTTTTACCGCGAACAAAGCAGTGTCACTTTAATTCAGCGCATGCAGTACAGCAAAAGTAGACTCGGTGTGGAAATGATCGCTGCACTGCTCCTGGAACACACTGCCGGACCGCAACCGCACTCGAACGGAGTATGTGTGAAACAGGCGTAACAATGATAATACTTTGTACAGTTAGATGTGATATGAGCTAACTGATCTTTAGATTTAATCACCATTGGTAGTGCGATTTATTGTAATGCTTTTTCCTCAGTTGGGCAGAACAGAGTTGTTCAGATGCAATATACGGTGAACATTCTTATTTGGGTCATATATTCCAAGACATAGGGTAGAATCTGTGATTGCGAAGTACAGTAAATATCCAGACCGGTGCGGTGATTGACAACTATACATTCACCTCAAAACATTAGATTCATCCGCGCATCACAGCCTCACGCACCGAAGATAATTCCGCAAGAAACTGCAATTCCAGCTTTTCAAACATAGAGGGCGACACAGAGGTAAAAGTTACGGACTGCAGCTTTAAGTCAAATCTAATTATTGCCAAGTAAGCTTTGACTAAACTCAAACTCAAACTTTTACTGGCCAAGCTGAAGTTACTTATTTTCTTTGTTAAATTGACTAAACTTAGGTTTGTAGATTTTACTTATTCCTATTCGTGGAATTATATATAATGGTGTAATGTGTATATTTAATGTTTATATATATATATAAATGTTAAGTTCAGTAGTAAGTAGACTGTACAGAGCAGTAGCAGTAAAAATTTACTTAAAATGTGTTTGTGCAAATTGTTACGAAGATTTTTAAGTAAATCCTACAAGTAATTTTTTCAGTGTACCCATAATGCTTTGAGCTGCATGATAAATAGTTAATTCTCAGCAGAGAGGAGGGTAAAATTGCTGTTTTTGAAGCAACTAAACTCAGCTTCATTGTTTGTAGAGAGAGACACAGATGCAGGTAATTCACTCACGCAACTTTAATCTCTCTCTCTCTCAAAATGGCCATATTTGAGGCAAAAAGTTGAGTAGTTTGTATCACTGGATATAGCTATCGGTTACTTAACATTTCTATCATAAAACAACTTCCAGCTTACCTCACTTTCTTTCAACGTTAAGCTGATGCCTCATCCTGGAATTTGTATTCTGCTTCTGAGAGCAGTAAAACCTGCCTACTTTGATTGGCCATCTCAGTCACTTTGACACTGACGAGCGCTGTTAGACCGCATTGATCTGAAGCGACTCGTATACACAGCGGTCACACAAATGATTCGCATCTGAAGACTAGCGCAGGTTAATTCTCACACTTTAATAGTATTTATACATCCTAACAGGCTGTGTAACTATGAGGAATGATTACCTCAAAATATAGATCAGTATGCAGTTTTCCCCAGTGATTATCCCTCTGTGTGCCACAGCTTGCTGACCCCTGTTATATGAGTCTCTTCATGACATTAATACTGCAGCTGAACTTCTGTCAGTGAAATAACATGTCAGAATAAATGTATTATAAATACTCATATAGACAGTAAGATCAGTGTGTGTGAGTCCTGCTGAGTGAACGTGTTTCTGTGCTCTGTTTGTGTTGATCGAAATCGGTCATTTCATTTTTACTGTATTGTCACAATTTTTATTATTACTATCAAAATGTCTTTTCAATTTAAATTATCAGACACAGCCAATAAATTATTTTCATTATTCATTATGTGTTTCCTGTGAGGCTCAATCAAATTCACATTGTGTTTTCATTTTATTGAACAATTCTTTTAATTTCTTTTTTTTTTTTACCTTATGGAGCTCCGGCTGTTTTCAGTGTTTTGTGTTGTTCTGTCTTCTGGCGTCGTGAGCTGCTGTTTTTAAGTCATCATTATTTATACAATGCTTTTTACAATACAGATTGTGTCAAAGCAGCTTTACAGTGTTAAACAGGAATATTGTGTGTTGATAATGCAATAGGACAGTAGTAAACACTCAGTTTTCAGTTAAAGTCAGTTCATCACTGATTCAGTGACATTATTGTCCAGCTCAGTTCAGTTCAAATATCTAATCAACAATATTGCCAGAAATTGTCATACACTTAGCTGTTAATCTCAAAATTCATTTAGATTTTTAGGTTACAGCTTGTTAATAATTTGTGTTACAGTTTTTCTTGATTGCTAACACACTATAACTGATTCATATGCCCAGTTTCCCAAACCATTCATTCATTTCTTGAAATGAAGACACATTTCTCAAAACTTTTAATAGATTTCACCTATTTTCACACACATTCCAATTTGCTCAATGTTTTCTGTAAAACTACACACAAAAATGCCCTCATTTTGCACAGGTTTGACCATGTTCGAATTCAGAATACAAAAGTACACAATATAACTAAAGGAATAGTTCACCCATAAATAAACATTCTGTCATTAATTACCCACTCTCATGTCGTTCCAAACCCGTAAGACCTTCGTTCATCTTCAGAACACAAATTAAGATATTTTTGATGAAATCTGAGAGCTTTCTGACCCTCTATAGACACCAAGGGTCCTACCACGATCAGGTATTCTCGTAGCTTCATAAATTGTTCTGTGCCCTGATCGTGGTAGGACCCTTGCTGTCTATAGAGGGTCAGAAAGCTCTCAGATTTCATCAAAAATATCTTAATTTGTGTTCTGAAGATGGACGAAGGTCTTATGGGTTTCAGAGAATTCTGAGAATGATTCCTGTTAGCTGGGGTCGCCGTGCTGATTTCTAGACTGTGATGTTGCATAAATTCACTGTACAGTATATGAACACATTCCTCTCTCAGATCTGACATCAGCAGAGAAACTTTCACTTCAGACACTGTTTTAAAATGAGCGTGTGTAAAAATATCATCCCTAACAGCATGTGTAACTCTTGAGATTGTGTGGTTTCTGGTTCTCTGTGCTTTATTCTCTTCAGATGAGCATTTGTGATCTATTGGCATCTTCAGCTGACAGTCTTCATATGATGTTGCTGAGACTGAGTATTATATTAAACAGAAACATCTGCACAGTAAATTGTATTTACTCTGAGGCTCAATCAAATTCACGTTGTGTTTTCATGGCATTCTTAATGCATTTTATTGAGCAATTCTTTTCATTTATTTTTTATTATTATTATTATTTATACAACTGACTTTACAGACAAAGAACTTTTTCAGTGTGAATGTGTGAGTGTAACTCATCAATAGAGGCTGATTGTTACATTTTACATTATATTACATTCAGCATTGCTAGCACCTTGTTTGAGTTACAGGAATACTTGCTTATTGTTTCCTCTGATGGAGGTGTGTTTGAGGTGAGAAAGCAGCTGTGTGTGTGTGTGTGTGTGCGTGTGTGTGTGTGTGTGTGTGTGTGTATATGTGTGTGTGTGTCAGTCTGGTTAAGCAGGTGAGCGCCTCTATTTGTGACTCATAATTTTACGGTAAACATGGCTCTTTTCTGCCACTGGTCGCCATTGCTAACGGTGAGTCACACACACACACACACACACCTAGGGCTCGACAGGTGAGAGAGTAACACCTGGAGATTAAAGAGAGACAAAAGAGAGATAAGTAAGTGCTGAAAGAGACAGAGAATCACTTGTTTTCTTCAGTTCTTTTTGGTTTTGGTTAGAGGGGTTCAGAGAAAATCCACTCATCTTTCACAAATCCTCATTCCAAAGGGTTTAATAACTGCGCAATAGAAGAATACCATTCTGTAAGCCCACCATAAAACATAAATACATTTGAGTAAAGTTTTGTCACGCGGTCGTGGTTGTAATGAGCATGCACAAAGAGGAATTAAACATGGAGATACATTTAATGAACATCAACACACTGAGACCATTAAAACAACATAAACCGAGACAAAGAAACTCAGGAGAACAAAGGGCTTAAATGGAGGGAGATAAATGAGATAACGAAACAACAGGTGGACAGAAGCAACTGTAGTTGATTAACTAATAATGAGAACAGGAACTAAACCAAATAAGGAAAAATAGGAACTAAACGGGAACATACATGTGACAGATCACCCCACTCCCGTATGACCACCGGGTGGGTGCCCTGGAGGCTGGTGCAGGACGGGGACACAGGAGACGAAGGGGAGCTGGACATGAGTGAGCCTTAGACAGCGGCGGGCTGGAGTCAGCGGTGGCTGACAGGCTTGACTGGGGAATGGCGGAGGGATTGGATGGCGGGCTGGTTCTGGATCTGGGCTGGACACTCTCCGTCCACGGGGCGATGGTAATAGGCCCTGATCCAAAACAGAGAGTTTTCGGTGGAGGAGCGCAAGGTCTCTAACATCCACCAGCTCTGTGATGTCATCATGGAGGAGTGGAAGAGGACTCCAGTGGCAACCTGTGAAGATCTGGTGAACTCCATGCCCAAGAGGGTTAAGGCAGTGCTGGCAAATAACGGTGGCCACACAAAATATTGACACTTTGCGCCCAATTTGGACATTTTCACTTAGGAGTGTACTCACTTTTGTTGCCATCGGTTTAGACATAAATATCTGTGTGTTGAGTTATTTTGAGGGGACAGCAAATTTACACTGTTATACAAGCCGTACACTCACTACTTTACATTGTAGCAAAGTGTCATTTCTGCAGTGTTGTCTCATGAAAAGATATACTAAAATATTTACAAAAATGTGAGGGGTGTACTCACTTCTTTGAGATACTGTATGTGTGTGTATATATATATATATACAGTGGCATACCGTGGGGTTTCAGTCAGTACACATCTCTGTTACAGCTAATGTAGCTATATGCATATAATGCACATATTATGCCGCACACAGGCTCTCAACAACAATGACGGCTGATCAACAATTTCAACAGTAGGCTAGATTAGTGTGGGTTAAATGCAGAGTAAATTTCCCTACATGGATCAGTAAAAGTAATCTGCCATGCACATTAACATCACTCTACAATGACGACGCACCCAAAGCAGCAAAACTGTACCCTGGACATCCACACACCGCACCACAGTATTATCAACACACCACCTACACCTCCATAACAATGTGCATGATACAATACTCATCAAATAATAAAGCTCTCACCTGTCACTTGTAAATAAAGTCCATGGGTCTGTCATTCCATGTCCCTTGTCTTAGGAATGGATGCAGGATCATGAGAATCACACTGTTTATGTCTGTTGATTTCCACAGTCACATTCACCAACATTGATCTCTGGGACAGGAAGGACTTCCTACAATGTAAGTCAGTAAGAAAACAAGCAGAAAAACTCACTGAGTGTGTTCATGTTCTTCCTGTAGAAGGAGAAAGAAGAGTTTTATAAATGATGTAAATGATGATTAGCACAGATATCTGGTCATCTGTACTGAGACACTGATGATACACTGAACATGAAGAGTTCAGCTAAATGAAAAGATCAAACAGATTCATAATTCCTGATTCTGATGTGTTTTATCTCCATCAGATTCCCATCAGCTCACTCTGGATCTGAACACAGTGAATAAACGCCTCCGTCTGTCTGAGAACAACAGAGTGATTATTAACACTGACAAAGTCCAGTCGTATCCTGATCATCCAGACAGATTTGATGGATTTAATCTTCAGGTGTTGTGTAGAGAGAGTGTGTGTGTACGCTGTTACTGGCAGATTGAGTGGAGTGGGATTGGTGTGTGTATATCAGTGTCATATAAGAGCATCAGCAGGAAGTGTTATGAGTGTTTGGATCTAATGATCAGTCCTGGAGTTTGTTCTGCTCTCGCTCCAGATACTCATTCAAACACAAGAAGATACAGACTGTTCTCCCTGTGAAGTCCATCATCAGTAGAATAGGAGTGTTTGTGGATCACAGAGCAGGAACTCTGTCCTTCTACAGCGTCTCTGACACAATGAGCCTCATCCACACAGTCCAGACCACATTCACTCAGACCCTCTAGGGTTTAGGTTTAATATTTTTGATTATGGATTAACAGTGAAACTGTGTTGATGAATCAGAATAGACTGATGAGAGATTCTACCCATAATGTTTCGAGCTGCATGAACAATCAGTAACAGTGATATGTTATAGAGTCTCTTCTTTCGTCTTCATGACATTATTACTGTAGCTGAACTTCTGTCAATAACATGTTAGAATAAATGTGTGTAATAAATCCTCATATAGACAGTACGATCAGTGTGTGTGAGTCCTGCTGAGTGACCATGTGTTTCTGTGCTTTTCTCAAAATCAGTCATATAGTTTTTGTTGTAGTGTCACAATTTTTATTATAACTATCAAAATTACTTTTCAGTTCAAATGATCACACACGGTCAATAAATAATTTTCATTATGCACTTTATAGAGTTCCAGCCCTTTTCAGTGTTTTGTGTTCTTCTGTCTTCCAGCGTCATGAGCCGCTGTTATTGTTATACATTTAACTGTTAACCTGAGAATTCATTTTTATTTTTAAGTTACACCTTGTTAATTTGTATTTCAGTTTTTCTTGATTTCTAACACACTATAATGGATTAATTTGGCCCAATTTCCCAAACCATTCATTTAGTTCTTGAAACAAAGACACTTTTCTCAAAACTTTGGACACATTTCTCATGTTTTCACACAAGTTCCAATTTGCTCAAAGTTTTCTGCAAAACTCTACACATAAATGACCTAATTTTGCACAAGACTGACCATGTTCTCATTCAGAAAGCACAAGTACACATTATAATTAACTCAAGCATCACAATATGAACTGATTTATCCATGCATGTTCATTTAGTTCACCTTTATTTATACAGTGTTAGTTCACCTTTATTAACAATGCAGATTTTGTCTAAGCAGCTTTGTGTTCTTATGCAGGAATGATCATAAGGGAAGTTGGCTTACAGGCCAAAGAATTACAGAAAACAGATAATAATATTTGTTATCTGTTTAAGCTGGAGATCTCATGGGGGGAATCTGTTTTTATGCCTAGATGTTGTAGTGCTCAGAGATCTATAGGTCAGCCTGAGGAGAGAATTGCAAACAGGTTGTGGCCGGGATGAGAGGGTGATCTGTGATGATGTTACCTGCCCGTTTCTTCACTCTGGAGTTGTACAAGTTCTGAAGGTTGGGCAGGTGCACACCAATTATCCTCTCAGCTGTCCTGACACTCCATTGCAGTCTTCTTATATCTGATTTGCTGGCTGACTCAAACCAGATAGTTATAGAAGAGCACAGAACTGACTCAATAACAGCTGAGTAAAACTGTGTCATCTGCACCTGTGGCAGGTTTTCAGTTGACGAAGACAGTACAACCTCTGCTGAGCCTTTTTCACAACAGAGTCAATGTGAATTTCACACTTCAGGTCCTGAGAGATGGCGCTGCCCAGGGCCCTGAATGACTCCACTGCTGCCACATTGCTGTTCATGATGGTGAGAAGGGGGAGTGCTATGGTGTTTCTCCTAAAGTCCACTATCATCTCCACAGCTTTGAGTGTGTTCAGCTCCAGGTTGTTGTGACTGCACCAGACAGACAGCTGCTCAACCTCTTCTCCTGGATGAGACAGATGACTGGTGTCCCGAGGAACACCAGTGCTGATGGTGCAGGTGTTGGATGTGAGTTCTGCGCTTTGAGCTCCAGCTAATCTGAGATGAGACTGAATATGATCTCACACATGATCTGAGAGGCATGTGCTGTCGAGGAAAGAACCATAGAGAAAAAAAGACACAGATTTATATCCCTAAATGCTGATAACGCTCATGAATGGAGAGAGAGAGAGTGAATGTGTTCATGAACGAGCCTCAGGTGCTTTATTTACTCTCTATGACTCATTTTTAACATCACTGTAGTATCAGATCAGCCAATGAAAGCTCAGCCAGGTTTCCTCAGATTCTGACACAAACTCCTGCAACATAATCTCAGCAGTTAAAGATGATGCTGAGCAACTCTGTACAAATTCACACAGATCACATCTCAGACTGTTAATTATCTACTTTCTTTAACCTTCAGAGAAGAAAACATAATTCTTCATCTCGACTAGGAACGTTAACAAACACTGTAAAAAAGTGATTTTCAGTTTCTATATTTCAGTGTATCTACTACACAATTTCATATTTAATTGTGTTTTTGAGATTTGAAGTCAATGAAGACTATGACCATGTGCTTGGTGCAATGGATTCTCTCCTCCATCTGCTGGCGAATAGAGAAGATCTGGATGCAATAGCCTCAAAGAGGATGAAATCCGGCTTGCTCCAGAGCTGTCGTGAGTTGTGGCCTAATGGTTAGAGAGTCGGACTCGTAATCCAAAGGTTGCGGGTTCGAGTCTCGGGCCGGCAGGGATTGTAGGTGGGGGGAGTGAATGTCCAGCGCTCTCTCTCCACCCTCAATACCACGACTGAGGTGCCCTTGAGCAAGACACCGAAGCCCCAACTGCTCCCCGGCCGCCGCAGCATAAATGGCTGCCCACTGCTCCGGGTGTGTGTTCACTACTGTGTGTGTGTGTGTGTGTGTGTGTTCACTGCTGTGTGTGTGCACGTTGGATGGGTTAAATGCAGAGCACGAATTCTGAGTATGGGTCACCATACTTGGCCGTATGTCACTTCACTTCACTTTAGCTGTCACCTTTCTTGAAGATGGGCATGATCACAGCTTTCTTCCAGGTTGAAAGGATTTGTTCTGATCACCCGATTAGCTTCATGAGGACGAGGAACATTGTGCAACTTCTCCACCAGCCTTGATTGCTTTGGTCACTACGCGGCCCAAGCCAGTTTCCATTCTTCAGTGATTGTACGGTGGAAGGAACCATCCATTTTCTTGATGTTGTCATTGGTCAACTTGGACTGTCCACTCAGCCTCTTGAGAGTTTGATAGAGAACCTTGTATTCTTGCCTCAACGCTTCATCTTCGAGATCGGCTGCTGCATTATGCCTCGTTCAGCTTTCATCCAGTGTCTGACTTCTCGATTTAGTTCAATGGTGCTTGAAGTTGATGTTTCATCTGTTTCCGCTCTTCGACCGGGTCCAAGCATTCATCTGAGATCCATGGTTGGGTTCGGTGCCAGATGGGAAGCAAAGCACTGTGATGATTTGCGCTTCTTCTTCAACACTGTCAGTACGTGTGTGTGTGTGTGTGTGTGTGTGTGTGTGTGACTACAGGAGCAGGAATGAGGAAGCTGCTTTACAGTCGCACAGACACACCTGTTTTACTCTCATTACTCGAACACAGAAGCAGGAAACAGGAATCAGTTGAGTTCAGGGAAAGATAAGCTGAAGTGTAGTTGAGCTGTTGTGTGTTTGTGTCTCTGTATTCACGCAGAAAAATGGCAGAACCCAGAGTTTCTCAGGATGAGTTCTTGTGTGCAGTGTGTCTGGATCTCCTGAAGGATCCAGTGGCCATTCCCTGTGGACACAGTTACTGTAAGAGCTGTATTACAGGCTTCTGGGATCAGGAGGATCAGATGAGAGTCTACAGCTGCCCTCGGTGCAGACAGACCTTCAGTCCAAGACCTGCTTTAGCTAGAAAAACCATCTTGGCTAAAATAGTAAAGAAACTGAAGAAGACCAAACTTTCTGCTGATTGTGACGCTGGAGCTGGAGATGTGCAGTGTGACGTCTGTACTGGAAGAAAATACAAAGCCGTTAAGTCCTGTCTGATGTGTCTGAACTCTTACTGTCAGAATCACCTCGAACAACATGAGAGTCGGTTTAAAGGAAAGAGACACAAATTGACTAAAGCCACTGGACGACTGCAGGGGATGATCTACCAGAAACATGAGAAGATCCTTGAGGTTTTCTGTTGCACTGACCAGAAATGTATATGTGCACTGTGCACGATGGATGAACATAAAAACCATGAAACTGTATCAGCTGCAGACCAGAGGACAGAGAAACAGGTATTTAAAACTAGAGATCAAGTCATTACTCAGTGTAGTGATCCAATAGTATGTTTATTTTCTGTGTAGACCCAGAGCTTAATTACACAGAAACACTGTCAGTGTGAAGCTCTATGTCTGTGTCAGTTGTGAAACAAGCATTAATCTTCATGTTAATTCATGTATGATGGTGGTAAATGATCGATCCTCACTTCTGGCGTTTGAACCTATAGTTATCAGCTCCACTTTTACTGGATTCATCTGTTCACATGATGATTTAGTGCCAGTAGTTTTCTGTGACATTCACTATCATCTGTTTGTCCTCCAGCACCAGCTGAAGGAGACACAGAAGATGCTCCAGCAGAGAATCCAGCAGAGAGAGAAAGATCTCCAGCAGCTGAGAGAGGCTGTGGCGTCTCATAAGGTGAGTCTGGAGAAGAAGAGAAGTTTGTCTCCGTCTCAGTTCAGACTCACTGAAGCCTGAATCACTGTGTGTCCTAACAGCGCTCTGCACAGACAGCAGTGGAGGACAGTGAGAGGATCTTTACTGAGCTCATCCGCTCCATTGAGAGACGCCGCTCTGAGCTGATACGGCTGATCAGAGATAAGGAAAAGCAAGCAGTGAGTCGAGCTGAAGGACGACTGGAGCGACTGAAGCAGGAGATCAATGATCTGAGGAGGAGAGACGCTAAGCTGGAGCAGCTTTCACACACACAGGATCACATCCAGTTCCTGCAGGTAACACAGATCTAGAAGAACAGGATCATAAGTCGCTTTTCCACTGTTGGGCCAGTGTGAGTCAGTGCTTTAAACAGGCCGGGCGGGGCTAATAGACTCGGACCTGTAGCACCGAGCCCAAAATCATGAGGTGTTTCCACCATCGGGCCAGAAGCTCCGCTGCTCTTCACTAAAACCCGCCCTTTACACACCTCTCTGGAACAACGTCACGCAACCCCATCATTTCCCCAACAAAGAGAAGTCATCAGAAAACTAATAAGAAATAAGTCACTGGAACTAGTGCGATCACAAAACGAACATAAGAGCTGACTTTTGTTTGCATATTTTGTTAAAGATTTAAATCCAAAAGCATTGATGTTGTACAATAATAAGTGAAACATTGATCATAATTAATTAATTTATCAGGATTGAAAATGAGTCCGTTATTTCACAAAAGAAAGAGGACACACCTTACTTATTATATGAGTCTGTTTCTGTTTATTTGTAGTCACAGTATACATCACATTTAGAAAGAATGATAATTTCTTTATTTTTTACGACCTGAGTAGCAGAGGGAGCTCCTGAACAAAAAACATTATTATATATTTTTTTGACATACGTGGAGCCAAAGTCTTGAGAGGATGGTCATATTTACCATGTTTACTGTGGTAACGTTAATGGCTAGCGTGCATCACTTATAAATATTTCTGCCTTGTGGTGATCATAATCCACATCGGATCTAAAACAGAAGTTATTTCAAACACTCGCTACTGTCTGAAAGTAAGTTTTGAGATAAAATAATTTTAAAAGGCTTTTAATAGTGGTGTTATAGCTGTTAATTTTATGAAATTATACGCGGAGCTGACGCTCTCCAGACACGGAGAAATTCCGCCTTTGTTCATAACCACTCCTCTATCCCCAGTTGGCAAAAAAAACCCTGGCCATTGGCCCCAAGGAAGCACAGACGAGACACGATCAAGCCCCGGAAGTGGCCGTGGAAATGCGACTGGCCCTGGTACACACTAGCACGCCCGCTTTTGGCCCGACAGTGGAAACACGGCTATAGTGGGCCTGAGCAGATCCTGCTGTGACAGGAGACTCACAGAGAAACATTTCATGAGTGTCTTATTATACAATCATCAGTCAGACTCTCATCTGATCATCTTCTCTGGAAATTCCTAATCTCTTAGGAATCATTTCTCTGAGCTCTTTCTTCTGGAAGATATATTCTGCTGTCAAACACCACTAGCGCCACCAAGAGTTCAAAACTTCACTAACAATTCAGCTTTTTACCTCATTTTTCCTTTTGATTTATTACGTCATGGTGAAATCAGTGAACTCGATAGTACAGTAAAGTTCATCAAAATTGGATCAGATGATCCTCAAACCTGATAAAAGAAAGTTCACATAGAGTTTAAGTGGGGAATACTAGAATCTGTAGCTCTAATGTGATATAATGATCTAAGATTGTGCAGCACATGGCAGCTTCAGTGCTTAGCTTTTCCGTGTTTGTACTGTTTTTGTTAGTTTTTCCTCTTTTTTGTTTCTCAAACACGATCAGTTTTACCAGGCATGAACTGCTGAACATTTGGCAGAACACACCACAAAATCTTTTACCGGATTTCGATTATTCAGATGTTTTGCTGGACATTGTAGTTGGCGGAGCAGCGGTGCTGTTTAGACGCTTCAGGATGCGCAGAAGGGGGAAGCAAGCCGGCACGCTCGTGAAGCTTCGTCAGTGTGGATTTAGAATGCCGTTGCCTAGCATCCATCTAGGGAATCTCCACTCTCTACCCAACAAAATGGACAAACTCCTTCTGCTCTCCTGGACAAATAAGGATTTTCAAACTCTGCTGCTCTGTTTCACGGAAACCTGGCTGAACGATGCCATACCGGACAACGATGCTCCATCTGCCGAACTTCCAGGCGATCAGATCCTACCACGGCACTGTATCAATGGGGAAATTGTGCGGCGGCGGGATGTACTTTTACATCAATGAAAGGTGGTGTACAGATGTAACTGTGTTAAAGAAGATATGCTGTTCTGATCTAGAAACGCTCTTCATTAACTGCAAGCCATTCTATTCGCCGAGGCAGTTTTGTTCGTTAATTCTCGTGAGTGTCTACATTCCTCCGCAAGCGCACGTGAGCTCAGCTTTACAGAAACTCGCTGATCTGATCACAGAAACAGAACAACAACACCCAAACTCTGTTTTAATCATTCTCTGGGACTTTAATAAAGCAAATCTCTCCCGTGAACGGCAAAATTACAGACAGCACATCACATGTCCCACCAGAGACAGTAATATATTGGATCACTGTTACACAGCGATAAAGGACGCATATCACTCTATCCCACGGGCAGCTTTGGGGCTCTCTGATCACTGTTTGGTTCATCTTATATCGACCTACAGGCAGAAACTTAAATCTGCTAAACCTGTATTAAGAACTGTTAAAAGATGGACTAATGTTTTACAAACAGGTTTTACAAGCCTGTCTACAAGTTTCGACCTTACTGATTGGACTGTTTTCGAAGCTGCGGCAAATGATCTGGACAAGCTCACAGAGACTGTAACATCATATATCAGTTTCTGTGAGGATATGTGCATTCCTACCAGGACTCATCTATCTTACAACAACGACAAACCATGGTTAACTGCAAAACTCAGACAGCTCTGTCAGGCCAAAGAAGATGCTTAGAGAAAGGGGTATAAATTCTTGTATAAACAGGCCAAATACACACTGGAAAAGGAGATCAGAGGTGCAAAGAGGAATTATTCTGGCAAGCTAAGGAACAAATTCTCTTCCAGTGATTCTGCTTCAGTGTGGAAAGGTATGAAAGACATCACCAGATACAAGACACCACCCCCCAGCATTCTGGAGAATCAACAACCGGCAGACGATCTGAATGAGTTCTATTGCAGGTTTGAAAAAACACCATTCACACCTCCTGCAACCCCCCTCTCCCCCACATCTGCACTGCAGATAAGTGAAGTCGACGTGCACCAGGTCTTCAGAAAGAACAAAAGAAGGAAAGCACCAGTCCCAGATGGTGTGTCACCAGCCTGCCTAAAAACCTGTGCTGACCAGCTGGCCCCATCTTCACACAGACCTTCAACAGATCACTGGAGCTGTGTGAAGTCCCCTCATGCTTCAAATGCTCCACCATCATCCCCATCCCAAAGGAATCCAAAATTATAGGACTAAATGACTACAGACCTGTGGCTCTAACGTCTGTGGCCATGAAATCATTTGAAAGACTGGTTTTGGCTTATTTGAAGAACACCACTGGACCTTTACTGAACCCCCTGCAGTTTGCCTACAGAGCAAACAGGTCTGTGGATGATGCAGTCAACATGGGACTGTGCTTCATCCTACAACATCTGGACAGACCAGGGACTTATGTGAGGATCATGTTTGTAGACTTCTGTGCCCACCTCCGTCTGTCAGTGGATCACCAGCTTCCTGACAGACAAGCAGCAGCTAATGAGGCTGGGAAAGTTCTCATCCAGCACTCATACAATCAGCGCTGGAGCTCCTCAGGGCTGCGTTCTCTCCCCACTGCTCTTCTCCCTGTACACCAATGACTACACATCTAAAGACCCCTCTGTCAAGCTCCAGAAGTTTGCAGACGACACCACACTGATCGGCCTGATCCAGGACGGTGACGAGTCTGCTTACAGACAGGAGGTTAAGGAGCTGGCTGTCTGGTGCAGTCTTTACAACCTGGAGCTTAACGTGCTCAAAACTGTGGAGATGATAGTGGACTTCAGGAGAAACCCCCCTGCACTCCCCCCACTCACCATCATGAACAGCACTGTGACTGCAGTGGAGTCATTCAGATTCCTGGGCAGCACCATCTCTCAGGACCTGAAGTGGGACAATCACATTGAGTCCATTGTAAAAAAGGCAGAGGTTGTACTTCCTTCGCCAGCTGAGGAAATTCAACCTGCCACAGGAGCTGCTGAAACAGTTCTACTCCACCATCATTGAATCCGTCCTCTGCACGTCAATAACTGTCTGGTTCAGCTCAGCTACCAAATCTGACCTCAGAAGACTATAGAGGGTAGTCCGGATTGCTGAGCGAATCATTGGTACAAGTCTCCCTACTCTCAGAGAACTGTACTCATCCAGAGTGAGCAAATGGCTGGCAGAATCACTCTGGACCCCTCACATCCAGCACACTCCCTCTTTGAACTGTTATCGTCTGGGTTCGGGTCCAAAACTTCTACGAGTGCCTCGGACACGGGTCGGGTTCGGTATTAGCAGCCTCGGGTCTCGGGTAATTAAAATAAATGTGCTTTTCCCAAATGGACCCGATTAGACCCGACTTTCCTGGATGCATAGCCTACGTATGTGTTCATGTTAAGTTAATTTTTGAGAAACGCACATAAAAAAGGAACGTGTTAACCTCAGAAATCCATCTTATATATCCATCAGGAAATCCACTTCATTACGCTGCGTGCCAATGCAAGGCTTTTCTTTTTTGTGTGCAGAAGCCCTTCATCAAAGATGAGGTAAATAACGTTGCAGAAAAAAACATTATTTATTTACCTATCGATTTAATTTTTATGAAACGATCACGTTTATATTTCAAATTCACTGGTTAGCCTACAATTGAAAGCCAAAGTCAGAAATTACATGTATCCATCAGGCAGGCAAAAATATAAAGTAATAGGCTAATAAATAAGTAAATAAACTGAATTTGAACTGAATAAACTGACTCCAGGATTTTTCCGGACCGATGTGGGGCTGCAGGCTGTGCACACGTCAATGCCATTTATGTTCGGGTCTAGTCGGGTTAGAAAACAAATGTGGTTGGGTCGGGTCAGACTCTAATTTCATTGGGTCTGTCCCGGGTCCGGTTTATATTTTAAAAATAATTATTTATGCACGTCGGCTTCGTGTAAGAAATTATTTGGGTCGATTCGGGTCAGGTACGGATTTTAGGACCCAAGAAGACCTCTAGTCGACGCTACAGAGCACTGAGCACCAGAACGACCAGACACAGGAAAGGTTTCTTCCCTCAAGCAATCCATCTCATGAACACTTGACATTAAACATGGAACACACAACACTATTATACGTTATTTAATTATCACCACACATATTTATTTTTCCTTTCAAATTTGCACATATCAGACCTGTACACACATAATTGTCTATATTATATATTGTGTTTTTGCTATTTTGTACATTGCCTATTTGTATATTTGTATATTATTATTTTATTATCTGTGTCCTGTCCTGACGCTGTCATTCTGATGCACTGTGTAGCTTCTGTCGCTATTACAAACTCCTTGTATGTGTAAACATACCTGGCCAATAAAGCTCATTCTGATTCTGATTCTAATGAATATGAGAAGAATGAAGCTGATGCTGTGAAAGTGCTGGATTGAGGTTACTAGAGTTACTAAAGATTAGTCAAGTCAACAAGAGCCACACAAATCTGATGTTGGTGCAGATTATTGGGTGAAGTGTGGAGCTGATGATTTTTGATTTCTGTTTTCTGTAGAGTTTCCAGTCTCTCTCAGCAC
Organism: Barbus barbus; assembly: GCF_936440315.1. NCBI lineage: Eukaryota > Metazoa > Chordata > Actinopteri > Cypriniformes > Cyprinidae > Barbus > Barbus barbus. The sequence continues at coordinate 28,376,313 of NC_136761.1, read as the reverse complement.
CTCCTGAATCTACAGACGGAAATTATCTCTTCAGTTCTCTCATCTCTTCTGATGCTCTGAGAGAATCTGTCCATCAGCTGAGAGACAATCGGGAGAATTTCTGCAAAAAGGAGCTCAAGAAGATCTCAGACAGAGGTAAAGTCCTGCAGATTCATCTGCTGTCAGAAACCAGTCCATCATCATTTCATATCATGGAGAACATCATATTAGAAATGTGTTAGGAATGGATGCAGGATCATGAGAATCACACTGTTCATGTCTGTTGATTTCCACAGTCACATTCACCAACATTGATCTCTGGGACAGGAAGGACTTCCTACAATGTAAGTCAGTAAGAAAACAAGCAGAAAAACTCACTGAGTGTGTTCATGTTCTTCCTGTAGAAGGAGAAAGAAGAGTTTTATAAATGATGTAAATGATGATTAGCACAGATATCTGGTCATCTGTACAGAGACACTGATGATACACTGAACATGAAGAGTTCATCTACATGAAAAGATCAAACAGATTCATAATTCCTGATTCTGATGTGTTTTATCTCCATCAGATTCCCATCAGCTCACTCTGGATCTGAACACAGTGAATAAACGCCTCCGTCTGTCTGAGAACAACAGAGTGATTTCTAACACTGACAAAGTCCAGTCGTATCCTGATCATCCAGACAGATTTGATGAGTGGTGGCAGGTGTTGTGTAGAGAGAGTGTGTGTGGACCCTGTTACTGGGAGCTGGACTGGAGTGGAGATGATTTTGGTGTGTATATATCAGTATCATATAAGAGCATCAGCAGGAAGGGACGGGGTGATGAGTGTAGGTTTGGAAATAATGATCAGTCCTGGAGTTTGTACTGCTGTCCCTCCAGATACTCATTCTGGCACAATAGCTTAAAGACTGATCTCCCTGTAAAGTCCATCAGCAGGAGAATAGGAGTGTTTGTGGATCATAGTGAAGGAACTCTGTCCTTCTTCAGCATCTCTAACAAAATGAGCCTCATCTACTCAATCCAGACCACATTCACTCAGCCGCTCTATCCTGGGTTTTATGTTTGTGTTGGATCATCAGTGAAACTGTGTTGATGAATCAGAATAGACTGATGAGAGATTCTACACTGATAAAAATGATTCTGTGGAAGTAAATACTACAGAAAAACAAATATAATTTATACATGAAAAAGGTAGTTCAGGCAATAATTTAAAAAACAAAATTCTATTTTGGTACTCAATTCAAGCTTGTAGAAGTTAAAGCGTAAATATAAATGCTATAAAATTAAGTAAAACCTACTCTACTTTTCTGATACTGGTGTTACCGTTATGCATTGGGGCATGAATAATTGATAAGTTTGATTTTTTTGTTGTTGTTTTCCAGCTGTATTTATACTGTTTTATCATTGATTTTGTTGTTAGGTTTAGTAACTTGTGATTTTGTTACATCTACTTAAAATGACATTCATGTTTAAGTCGAGTCACCATTATTTAAATAGGGCTTTTTACAAATGGTGTCAAAGCAGCTTTACAGTATTAAACAGGGAAGTAGTGTGTCGAAATATTGTGTTCTCCTCAAACGGAACCAGCAGTTTAGTTCTAGGCTGCAACAAAGTCAGATTGTGCAGAGGGCTCATCTGGTTCCCGTGGTCTTGTCCCGATGGCCGATGAAGACGAGGTCTTCACTGGGGATCCGTCTCTGGGGGGCATGTAGTTGCCCTGGTCTCCGCTGACATTCAGGGCTGTAGAGGTCGTCTCTAGGTGCTGATCCACCATCTGAGCTGGATACGGACTGGATCTGGGTGGCTATAGTGACCTCGGAATAAGAATAAAACAGACTAATATTAGCGTAGATGCCATTCTTCTAATGATATTCAATTTTCATATTCATATTCAAAAACGAACCACAGAATTTTATTTTACTGTCATTGTGTATTGTGCACCAAGTATTAAAGTCTCTGTGTTCAGATGAGTGCTGATTTACTAATTATATAGATATGGTGTCTACATGACATCTATTATGGCTTAATTAGGTGCTATATTAAAGCTGCAATCTATAACTTTTTTTGGTTAAAAATGATCCGAAATCAATATTTGAGAAAATTCATAAACAGCCAGTGTTCAAAACTATCACCTTACTTAAGCCCGATTCACAACGGTTATTTTATAATAATGTTTTCTGATTTGAGTGGTACGGGTGGGTTTCTGCGAAATTCGAGCATGGCACTGCGTCATTACATCACGTCTGTAAACATAAAGACGTTTTCCCGGCTAGTAGGCTATCGCACGTGAGGATCCTTCAGGTGGTGGATCATTTATAGCCTTTACTCACAGCAGCTAGAATAATTCAATTTATCATTTTGATGGCGGATTTTAATCCAGAAAGGATTATGTGTTTATGAAACACATGTGAATGAAATTAAATTATGTGGGATTATACAAGTTATTGTATTTTAAATAGAACCAGTTTGAAGGAAGATTAATTTGCTTTTTGGATTAATTTCTTAATATGAAATTCAAATGGTATGACAATTAGATATTAGACTGTACAGAAATTGAAATCTACACGCTAATACACACTATACTCATAGTCAAGCAATGCTAATGTTGTTAACATTAATAATTTGAGAACAAAGTATAACGGCTGTTTCACACATGCTCCGTCTGCAGTCCGTATGCGGTGCAGAAGCAGCACGGACTCATTGTGCTTTCACACAGGATGCGTTTGCAGTCCGCTCCTGATCAGCAGCTGTTTACAAACACAACATTTATCCATTATTTTGATTTCAAATCCAAACGCTGTTAGCCTTTCCTGAAAGTGTTTTTCAGCATTGTGATCCTCAGTTACACAATTTTTCATAGACATTCACGTTTAAATTCAATTAATATATATATATATATATATATATAAAAAAAAAAAACGTATTAAATGCATTTGGCTTCTAGATTTGTATATTAAGTTGCTCAAGCAAGTGGAAACACATTTAAACACAGCATATAGCCTACTTTTCACAAATAGTTTAAATTAAAACATACAACTGACAGAAACAGTCTGCTCTCGTGCCTTTTACATTTAAATCTTTATTACAAACAGTCTTGCGGGTCTGAAAGAACTTTGTTTTTCTACCTTGGGACAAGTGCATATGTTGCCTTGTTTATCTAAAAGTGCACTTTTATTTGTTTTAAACCTAGCCAAAAAGCCTGTGAAACACAGTAGACTTTAATTATATCTATTTATAGTAAAATTACCACATTTCCATGTCAATCCATGTTCATTTTTACTGCGAACAAAGCAGTGTCACTTTAATTCAGCGCATGCAGTACAGCAAAAGTAGACTCGGTGCGGAAATGATCGCTGCACTGCTCCTGGAACACACTGCCGGACCGCAACCGCACTCGAACGGAGTATGTGTGAAACAGGCGTAACAAGGATAATACTTTGCACAGTTAGATGTGATATGAGCTAACTGATCTTTAGATTTAATCACCATTGGTAGTGTGATTTATTGTAATGCTTTTTCCTCAGTTGGGCAGAACAAGCGTGGCAGACTTGTTCAGATGGCAATATACGGTGAAAATTCTTATTTGGGTCATATATTCCAAGACATAGGGTAGAATCTGTGATTGCGAAGTACAGTAAATATCCAGACCGGTGCGGTGATTGACAACTATACATTCACCTCAAAACATTAGATTCATCAGCGCATCACAGCCTCACGCACCGAAGATAATTCCGCAAGAAACTGCAATTCCAGCTTTTCAAACATAGAGGGCGACACAGAGGTAAAAGTTACGGACTGCAGCTTTAAGTCAAATCTAATTATTGCCAAGTAAGCTTTGACTAAACTCAAACTCAAACTTTTACTGGCCAAGCTGAAGTTACTTATTTTCTTTGTTAAATTGACTAAACTTAGGTATGTAGATTTTACTTATTCCTATTTGTGGAATTATATATAATGGTGTAATGTGTACTTTTTTATATATATATAAATGTTAAGTTCAGTAGTAAGTAGATTGTACAGAGCAGTAGCAGTAAAAATTTACTTAAAACGTGTTTGTGCAAATTGTTACGAAGATTTTTAAGTAAATCCTACAAGTAATTTTTTTCAGTGTACCCGAGCAGCGGCTCGCCCATAGAGGGCGCTGGGGCGCCGACCTCCCTGCCAGTTTTTATTTTTATTTATTTATTTATTTAATAATAAGAAGTTTTTAATAATCTCTCATTTTGAAAAATGATCCGTGTTAATGACATGCTATTAATGGTTTTACTCTAGAATGTGTTTAGAACTCTCCAGAATGATATTTGCATTCACTTCATGTTGGTGTAGTAGTAGCCAATAGGCTGTCTTCCCTGGGCGCCAGTTCGCTCAGCCCTACAGTGCTGGAATTTAAGCCAATGGTTCCCCTGTTGCTATGCAAAAAAGTTTATATTTTGCCAATCATCTGAAAATATCGCCCGTAGTACTAAGATTAGAGCAGTGCACCTGCTGCGCGGGACATTACCTCAGAGGAGAGCGAGTGCAGTATGGCAGCGCCGGCGACGTCGAGTAGCATTAATGTAAATAAAAAAAAGAAAGAATTCTTAATTCAGATATTTTTGTTTAAAAACATTTTTTGTAAATTTTACTCATTTTAAATGGTTAACTTTTAAGGAATTAATTAGATTAATTATTACTCAATTCTAATTTGTTAAATGTATTTAATAATATTGCTTGTAATCTGTTGCCACAATTTTGAGTGAATATAGCGTATTCATTTTTATGCTGTCATTCTCTTACTCACTCAGTCTCTCTCTCTCACTCACAGTCACACACCACGTGTCACACACATTTGCCATTAAAATAGTGATCTCAATAGGAATGTAACTGTATGTTTGCTTCGCTTTTTTTGTTTCGAAGTTCTGAGCTGGATTACTGTGTTTCATACTAGTTAAAATGTTAAAAGAATTTTTCTTCTCATACTTGGTGTTCTTCAAGAATGTTGTCCCAGCCTTTCTTTGAGAGCCTTCTCTCTTTCTCTAGTATCAACACAGACTGTTATCCATTATCCAATTTGTCTACAGTGAACTTTAAAGATATGTAGTCTACAGCTGGGGATTGATTAAAGAACTAGATTGTTGTATTTCCTATAATAATTTATCGTTATGCGTTTGCACTTTTTCTATCTGGACACGGAGCATAATAAACATGCAACTTGTTCATTATCATTACCTGTGAAACTGTTGATTTCTACATGGCAGTTCAAATAATATTGTCTTTTTAGACCATTGGTATTGACTGGTTTGAGTTATTTTATTGATATAAGCAAGGGACATGGGTGGCCTAAAATGCACCAGAATGCAGGAAATCACATCTATGAAATTAACATTTTTCTGGGGGAGGAGCCACCAGACCCCCCGCACAAACAGCCCCACCTACAATATTTTTCACCAGCCGCCACTGGTGTACCCATAGTGCTTTGAGCTGCATGATAAATAATTAACAGTGTGACGTTATAGAGCAGGGGTCGGCAACCTTTTGGGCAAGAAGTGCCATTTTTAACATTTTTCCGGTTGACCACTGTGCCAATAGTTTTTTTTTTTTTAAATGCATGCTGTATCTATATTTGATTATTATACAAACAGTTCCTGAACCATTTTTTCATAAATTGACAGAGATCGGAGATAGCGCTACGCACACACAGAAACATTCAGGAGCTCAGAAACGGTACATTATATTTCTCAGCAGAGAGGAGGGTAAAATTGCTGTTTTTGAAGCAACTAAACTCAGCTTCATTGTTTGTAGAGAGAGACACAGATGCAGGTAATTCACTCACGCAACTTTAATCTCTCTCTCTCTCTCTCTCAAAATGGCCATAATTGAGGCAAAAAGTTGAGTAGTTTGTATCACTGGATATAGCTATCGGTTACTTAACATTTCTATCATAAAACAACTTCCAGCTTACCTCACTTTCTTTTAACGTTATACTGATGCCTCATCCTGGAATTTGCATTCTGCTTCTGAGAGCAGTAAAACCTGCCTACTTTGATTGGCCATCTCAGTCACTTTGACACCGACGAGCGCTGTTAGACCGCATTGATCTGAAGCGACTCGTATACACAGCGGTCACACAAATGATTCGCATCTGAAGACTAGCGCAGGTTAATTCTCACACTTTAGTAGTATTTATACATCCTAACAGGCTGTGTAACTATGAGGAATGATTACCTCAAAATATAGATCAGTATGCAGTTTTCCCCAGTGATTATCCCTCTGTGTGCCACAGCTTGCTGACCCCTGTTATATGAGTCTCTTCATGACATTAATACTGCAGCTGAACTTCTGTCAGTGAAATAACATGTCAGAATAAATGTATTATAAATACTCATATAGACAGTAAGATCAGTGTGTGTGAGTCCTGCTGAGTGAACGTGTTTCTGTGCTCTGTTTGTGTTGATCGAAATCGGTCATTTCATTTTTACTGTATTGTCACAATTTTTATTATTACTATCAAAATGTCTTTTCAATTTAAATTATCAGACACAGCCAATAAATTATTTTCATTATTCATTATGTGTTTCCTGTGAGGCTCAATCAAATTCACATTGTGTTTTCACGGCATTCTTAATGCATTTTATTGAACAATTCTTTTAATTTCTTTATTATTATTTATACAACTGACTTTACAGACAAAGAACTTTTTCAGTGTGAATGTGTGAGTGTAACTCATCAATAGAGGCTGATTGTTACATTTTACATTATATTACATTCAGCATTGCTAGCACCTTGTTTGAGTTACAGGAATACTTGCTTATTGTTTCCTCTGATGGAGGTGTGTTTGAGGTGAGAAAGCAGCTGTGTGTGTGTGTGTGTGTGTGTGTGTGTGTGTGTGTGTGTGTTTTCTTTGTGAGTCAGTCTGGTTAAGCAGGTGAGCACCTCTATTTGTGACTCATAATTTTACGGTAAACATGGCTCTTTTCTGCCACTGGTCGCCATTGCTAACGGTGAGTCACACACACACACACCTAGGGCTCGACAGGTGAGAGAGTAACACCTGGAGATTAAAGAGAGACAAAAGAGAGATAAGTAAGTGCTGAAAGAGACAGAGAATCACTTGTTTTCTTCAGTTCTTTTTGGTTTTGGTTAGAGGGGTTCAGAGAAAATCCACTCATCTTTCACAAATCCTCATTCCAAAGGGTTTAATAACTGCGCAATAGAAGAATACCATTCTGTAAGCCCACCATAAAACATAAATACATTTGAGTAAAGTTTTGTCACGCGGTCGTGGTTGTCATGAGCATGCACAAAGAGGAATTAAACATGGAGATACTTTTAATGAACATCAACACACTGAGACCATTAAAACAACATAAACCGAGACAAAGAAACTCCGGAGAACACAGGGCTTAAATGGAGGGAGATAAATGAGATAACGAAACATAACAGGTGGACAGAAAGAACGATGATTAACTAATAATGAGAACAGGAACTAAACCAAATAAGGAAAAATAGGAACTAAAAGGGAACATACATGTGACAGATCACCCCCCTCCCGGATGACCACCGGGTGGGTGCCCTGGAGGCTGGTGCAGGACGGGGACACAGGGAAGGCCTCGAGGGCAAATCAGGCAGACCTGGGAGCCATGGTGCGAACTACGGGGGAGCTAGGGGGAGCTCGGCTTCCCTTAATAAGACATGGACTCCCCTGAAAATGTGATTTGTGAAATTTTGGGGGGTCTCAAAAAATATTGACAATGTGTTATTTTGACGTGCAATTTCAGTTTTGTGTAATGTGATCATCGTGGATTATTAAGTGGGTCAATATATAATTGAGGGAGTTTTCATGTCCATGAGATTTATCTCGCAAACATGCTTATTAAAATAAAATTTTAAAAGTCTTCAGTGTTCTTCATGATCTTGTCTTTACAAATTCCATAGTTAATTATTATGGAAATAATCATTTATTTATAAAAATTGACTAGATATCCCTAAAATGTCAACTAAATAACCGTCCGAAATTAATTACAACCACAATCTCATTACCTAAAAAGACATTTTAAAAACTTATTCAAAAACAGTTTTAATTATATTATTTACATTAAGTTGAGGTAATTGTGAACAATGTGTCTTTTTGGGCAATATGTCACATTTTCAATAGAAATTGACAAATTGAATATGTGTCCGAGAAGTCGCTGTCATCTAAGTTACCCATAGCAAATACACCCCTCAAGGAAGAGTGTGTTTTCCAAATCACATGACCTGCTCCACATGATGTCATTTCCTCCTGAAGAGAAAACTAGCAAGACTCCAAGGTATGTTCTCCCTCCACATTTTCAGTTATTTCACCTAAAGTAGTGCTTGGGGCAAATGTGTACTTATCATATGTCAACAATGTTACTACAATGAATTCATAAATAACTTTGAATTTCAATTTTACTCAGTTGTACATATAATATTTAGAAGAACCTCTCCGTAAAATGCCATGTGGTGTCTGGTGCTAGGCAACCATTTTGATTTTATCCCTAAAAACAGCAAAAATGTCAACTAGGTTACCAGTCACCTATGTTACTCTGCAAAGGTAACTTAGTTGACCAAGAGTAACATAGTTGACATTCATGACATGTTCTTATAGTTTTCAGGAGTTCATTTAATATTCTAATTGTACAGTAACTATAAAATACTTTGCAATAAATATTATAAAAGTAAACTTGTTTTCAGGCAAATGCCACGATTATCTGCTGCAGAAAAGCAGCGCCGTTACCGTGCACGGCGAGATGCTGATCCTGCAAAAAGGAGGCATACTTGGCAAAAGGCCGGCAGAAATGGAGAGAAAAGAGGGAGCAAGGTGCATACTATAAGCCCATATCTGAACAGAGTGAGAGGGAAAAACGTGCAAAGAGAAAGGCCTGGAGAAGAGCCCAGGAACAGAGCAGACGCAGAAAGAAACAGAATTCTGCTATTGTTACCCCACCACTGAGTCCTGACAGCGAGGAACAACCAGTTCCAAAACCAGGAAGGTTAGAAGGTTATGTAGAAAGAACCTCAAACAGAACAGAACAGGTTGATTCCTGCCCCACAGCACGTGACAGCACGTCATGTTGAAATAAAAAGAGATGTGTGGGAAGATATTGCCAAATCATATCTTCATGGCTAAGGACATGCGCGCACACACACACACGCTAACAAACACGTGGCACAAGCACACGGTCAAGCACACACACATATAGACACCAGACGTGTATAGTCCAGGTGCCAGAAAGTAAAAATCCTGCCATGTTTTTGGATCTGCCTCTACATCTAGAACAGGTGTTTTCACTAACGAGCTCATCTACCTGGTAGAGGAGCTGGTTAGTGATGGTTGGAACAGCTGCTGGACAGGATTTCTACTTTCTGGCACCTGGGGCCTGTTCCATAAAACAAGTTTACCAAATAAGCCAGGCTTATTTCAGTAATTCTGACTTATTTTCACTTGATTTGGTTTCTGAAAGCAAAATTACCATAGCTCAAGCTCAGTCACTGTGGTAACTTATGCTGGCAAACTAACCTGGTCCGGAGCAGGCTAACTGTCAGGCTAAGCTGAGCTCCTCTAACTCTGACCAATAGGAACGCATCGATATTACCACTGACTCTCTCACATACAGGCCCGGTTTCACAGACAGGGTTTAGACTAAGCCAGGATTAGGCTATAGTTCAATTAGGACATTTAAGTCATTTTTATAAACATTCTTAGAAAAAAAAAACATTACTGGGGTGCATCTTGAGACAAAACAAAGGCACTGATATATTTTATGATCAGTCAATGCAAGTTTATTTCAGTTGAAACAGCTCAGACTTACAATTTAGTCTAGGACTAGGCTTAAGCCTTGTCTGTGAAACCGGGGGACAGTCAGTTTAATTTATTATCGGTCCAAAAATAAAAGTATACAGAAAATACACCTTAAATAATCAAATAAATAAAAAATAGGCTACAACCAACTGTATTTAATGTATTGTGCCCAAAATGTAGGCGAATGACATTTTAACATAGTTGCTACTCGTGCATGCAGTTGATCAGAAGTTTCTAGCCATGCAGCCTTTCTCTCTGAATTTATGACAGCTGTACCTTTTATGGTTATTAGAACATTAAAACATTACAATCTAAAATGGCTCTTTAAAGCATTAAAGTATAAAAACACAATCAAAAGTTAAAATCACTGAATTAAAAATGTAAATTTATAATAGAAATCAGAGTACATTTTAACTGATAAGAGGAACACACATTTAACTCATTTGAGCTAGTGATTAACAGTTGCTGCTATCATAAAAATACACTTATATGTAGGAAATTAAAATTCAATGTGTCACATTTAATGTCCAACAACAAATATTTTAGCAGAATGTATATTTTATTCAGAATTCTGCACTATTATTCTATCCTGCTCCGTCTGTGTAGCGCGCATGCCTCGCATAAGCCTCGCCCACTCCTGACAGCTAAATGGATATATTTGCATATATGGCTTTCTGACATTTACAGATGTAAAAAATATACCTGTGACGTATCAGTTATGCACTGAGGAAAACACAATGTTTCAAATGCGTTAAACAGCACAAATATTCGCTGTTTGCTATGGTGGATCGATCTGATCCATGATCGACATTAAGGGCTGCTTCAGAATAAGCGTGTACGTCACATTATCCTGACTCACTGAACCTGGATGGCATTAGTCAGATTGCGTGAACTTGAATTGTCGTTTATGGAACCGCTTTAGTCCCGATTGATTTGTTAGGTTATTTCAAGTCAGGTTTTGGACTTTAATCCCCGCTTTTCTCCTTTATGTCATGAAATATTCAACAGGTCTTGATTAAATGCAATAAAAGATTAGCTAACATATAATAATTGATATAGTTTAGGATTGTTTTTGTTAAATACATCATCCTACTTTGTCATGTCCAGTCAACTATGTTACTTTTGTCAACTATGATACTGGGCTGTCAATTAAGTTACCATTATGTTTTTTAAAAAATTTATGTATTTCAATGGTTCCCTAATCTCCAAGTAAATATTTAGAAACTGAGTAGCTGTCAAATATATACCTCAGCATAATTTCATCACGAAAATTATCATGAATCAAGCAGTTTGGAAACAAAATATACAGACCGGTTACTTCAGTACTTGAAATTTGGGGTTTCAATTGAACAAAATGTGTATTTTCTTAATTAATTGGGCATTTTAATTGAAAAGGTAGGTAAATAGACACATATTCTTCCAAGAGTAATGATTTTTTTAAATGTCTGACATTTACTTAAAGTTAAAACTTATAGGTTTTGTCCGTAACATAGTTGACCAAATAATGAGTAAACTTCTTGTTTTTAAAACTAAATATCTGAAATCAATTATGCCTGAGCTTGGCAATGACTAAAAACAAAATATTTCAGGGATGATTTATCAGGGAAGATAATAATATTTTGTAAATAAATATATTTTTTCCCAGAATTATTCAAACTCAAAATCTCCCACAATTATATATTGACCCAAGTGTAAAATAGCAGAAATATCATTCATTCATGCATGACGGTGATTTAAACCTAATACACTTCAATAAAGATAACATGCTATTCTTGTCATGAGCATCAAGGTGTGGGGGCGCTGCGGTGCAAATTCATTCCACTCATGTTTAGTGCATGTCAACTCAAAGATTCGTAGAAAAAATATAAACGTTGGATTCAACATTGGCCATAGATCTGCATGCGCAGTCCTTGAAATCAATTCTGCAGTTAGCATCATATAGCTACCATGGCAAAAAAAACACAAGGCAGTTTAATTAAATTTGGTTTTAATACGAAATTGTGTAATGATGACGTTAATGGCACGACTGATTCACCTGCTGCAAGCCCTGTTAGCACACCTCTCGCCGTGCCAACAAGTCATTGCAAGACCCCCCCCCACCCCCAGTTATTAAAAAAAATAGCAAAGTGTCATTTCTTCAGTGTTGTCGCATGAAAAGATATAATAAAATATTTACAAAAATGTGAGGGGTGTACTCACTTCTGTGAGATACTGTATGTATATATATATATATATATACAGTGGCGTACCGTGGAGTTTCAGTCAGGGCCTTCAGTAAGCAACTGTAAACTACATGTACACATCTTACACATCTCTGTTACAGCTAACACAGCTATATGCATATAATGCACATATTATGCCGCACACAGGCTCTCAACAACAATGACGGCTGATCAACAATTTCAACAGTAGGCTAGATTAGTGTGGGTTAAATGCAGAGTAAATTTCCCTACATGGTCAGTAAAAGTAATCTGCCATGCACATTAACATCACTCTACAATGACGACGCACCCAAAGCAGCAAAACTGTACTCTGGACATCCACACACCGCACCACAGTATTATCAACACACCACCTACACCTCCATAACAATGTGCATGATACAATACTCATCAAATAATAAAGCTCTCACCTGTCACTTGTAAATAAAGTCCATGGGTCTGTCATTCCATGTCACTTTACTTGTATTAAAAAGTAAACACGGGGAACAAAATAACCTGTGCTCGGTGCTAGCTGTTAGCCACTGATAGCACTCATAGTTGCAATCATTGAAATGGAGCATAAAAACTTTGCTGGCCTTTGTTAGCGAATTCAGTGTGGGTGTAAGTCTTCCTTTTTCAGTTATTCTCTTTTGTCTGCAAAAGAGCGCCTTGAAAAAGGCGTTTTTAGTAGATCGGCAACAAGATTTAGTGTAGGCGCCAATGACTTCAGCTGTCATTTCTTTTCGTTGACTTTCACTTGTTGGAAATCCCTGACTAAAGGGGTGGTCTAAAGGCCTAAGTATACTTTGTTTTTGTATGCTAGCATATGCGTACAGTCGAACGCGTAGCCTTTCAAAGTATACTCCAGCTGAAGTTGTACGCGAACGCAGGCGGTTGACACATGCGCAATACAATGCTTTATCCATGTTCAGTGTCTGCTCTATTTTTCCCCGTTAAGTCATGACTGATAACAAATATTTTTTAACTCTTTTAAACCAAAGCTGAGCTGTCTCATACCCTCTTGCTCACAAGCACTCGTCAAATGAGTGTCTGTTGTTGCAGTCTCCGCTGTTTTGTTGTCATTTTCCGTTTCTTTTTCTACTGTGAAACAACGGCCCGGGACAGTGTTGCCACCATGTGGGAAATCTGATTACTGCAAAATAACTTTAGTGTGCATGTGCGACCTGAGCGTACAAAGTACGTGTGGTTACAAAAATCGTGTGATGCGCGTACTGTTCTGATGACGCAATTTGCATCACGCGCACTGTATGCTGTCTCTTGCGTATGCATAAAAAGTGAAGTATACTTTGGCCTAAACGCTGGGGGTAGCACTGGGCACGTCACTAGACCCATAGGGCGGTCTGTCATTGAACGTCAAAATTTGATTGGCTGATGATTCTGTCACTAATGCTCGTAACAAATCAGATGTGACGTCTTTCAACAAAAGAGAGCTATATAATATATTTTCTTTGTCAATTGACTTCTATTAACTAAATTAAATCAACTTTTAGGGTGGGCATCCTTTACATTTAAAGCAGCTTCCTGGGTTTCTCAGGAGCTTTGCAGTACTTTAGAAGTTTGGGAACATTTTGTCTTAACATTTATATAACTTTAAAAAACCTTAGTAAAAGCTGTGACTGAGAATGTTTCCCTGTTAAGATGTTACAAATAACCGTGTTCACTCTCATGTTGAAAACAAGGTGGATATGAGAGGATGACTGATGTCTGACTATTCATCAGAGCGCAGTTTTAGTAAAAGGTTTCTGCTACACACTCAAAAGTATCTTCATTTTCTTCACAAAAAGAGTGCACACTTTTAGCTTGTGAAATATAAGTACACAAACTGGAATGCAGTATGAATTCTTCCTGTGTAATGGATGAGACGGCTGATGTTGGTCGTTCAGTGAGTGGGCAGACACACACACACACACACACACACACACACACACATTTGTTACTTAACCCATCTCTGTGGAGTGGGCTGCTGCTCTTAACACAAACATTAATGCTTCCAGCCTTCATGTCCTGAAGTGTCTCACTTTTACAGTCTTTCCAGTGCATTTATGAGCCAGTGCTGTAATAAAACAAATGCCATCAGTTCTGTTCTATACTAATAAATTAATGCAAAGAATAATGAATGCATACACTCTGAAAAATAATGGTTCTTTATAGCATTGATGGTTACATGAAGAACCTTTAACACCCATGTACTCTTTACATTGCACAAAAGGTTCTTTATAGTAGAAAAAGGTTCTTTAGATTTTTTAAATGTTCTTCACATTAAGAATAAAATATCATTTTGGGGAACCACAATAGTTGTTATGAAACCCGCTTCTGCAGCCTTTGTTTTTAAGAGTGCTTATGAAAAGACAGATGTGATAGTGGATGTGTCTCATCTTCAGTGCTGGTCTCTGACAGACAGACAGAGAGACACTGCTCTCCATTACCGCTGCGGTGATTGTATCATCCTTTCAGTTAATGGAATAAAAACACGATGATTTGATGTGTTTCCTCTGCAGCCTTTTTAAAGGTGATTCACACTAATGTGTTTTACAGACAGTTCACTGATAGATTTGGTCAGACACGTGGGACAATCCCATAAGTCTGTGTTTCTGATGTTTTCTACTGTTCCCATTAAGCTATGAGAACATTATTTCTGAATGTTCTCTGAGATATTTTGAGCTGTTTTAAAACGTTTTTTTCTTGGTCATACAGATGTTAAAGGAACATTCCATTTTATAATTTTGCATTATTATTATGTGAATGTTACTTTTAATGTTCTTTGAATGTTTTGAAGCAAGTAGTAACAACTATAAAACATTAGACAAAAATCCAACCAAAATATTTTAGAAGAAAGTTAAGTTATTTGTTAATTGTATGGAACAAATTTAGGTTATAAAAATGTTGTGGGAACATTGTTTTAAAAAGTTTTCTTTTCCCAGTTTTCTTGTCACGATTATAACAATATTTAAAAATTGCAAAAGCATTTCTTAGAACATTGTACTAACTTAAACACTTGTTGACATGTAACAATAATTTAGATTGGTCTGAGTTTTTTAAGGCGGGCAGGGCGGAGTGTTATATGAAGCTTTCAGAGAAATTGTACGGTAAGTGAGCCTGACATAAAATTTCATTCATCACTAATAAGGGTACTAAAGAAATTTGAAGTAAGCTTACCAACAAAGCAAAGGTTTATGGACAATGTTTTGACATGCTCTTTCAAATAAAAAAAGTGTAATTTAAAAAAGAAACTTCAATTTTTAAAAAGAAATGTCATTTTAGGTAGAAATGGCTGGTTAAGCTAAAATGGGCTGCATACACAAACACACACACACTTTTACACAGAAATTTAGGGTGAAAATTAGGTTTATAGGCCTAGATGCGTATCTATAGAAAATCTTAACTGTCTTTTAAAAAATATATATAAAATATAGCTGCGAGCAGCAATTACGGGGCCAAGCACTACAGAAGCAAGCATCAGACCAACTGCTGAAATGAGTAATTGAAGCCATTTTAGGATGATTTTTTCAACAGCTGAAAAATCATAAATACACCTCTAGTAATATGATTTATTGGCTTATCACGTTTGAGCAATAGGTGGCGCTGTTATCAAATCAATGTGGTGTGTTCTGTGTGAGGTGACAATGCCACACACAAATATTGGTGTCAATATGCCAAAGCATTGCAGAGATACGGCCTCAAGTGTCAGTTTGGCATCATGCATCAAATTTGTTGCTGTGGTATGCGAAAACGGCTTTGTCTATGTAGTACAATGTGGCTCATTAAATATGACATTTCCTGATCAATCCTCTGCTGGAACCAACAAGAAGCACCTGGACAACATAAAAATTGATTTGAATGATCTTTTAGTACAGGGAGCTCGGCGACGCCAGGATAAGGAGGCCAAGAAACAGGAACGGAAGGAGCGTCGCAAGGGGGCCAAGAAGGGAGATACAAGGCCAGAAGATTCTCTTCAAGATGAAGGAAAGTTGATGAGGAAACAAGAAGTGTTGAATAAAAGAATAATGAAATTAATGAGGGGAATGATTAAACTATGTGATTTCTCAGATGAATTGCAAGTGTTAACAAATGAGTTAGAGGTGATGGAGCTTCAGACTCCAGCTATAGGACTATAAAGGTCAGGTGTTATGTTAAAAGTATGTGCTATATAGTGTGAGAGCACAGGTATCACTTGTTTGAGGTTTTTAATGTTTCGTGCTAAGAAATGTTTGCTTTGCAAAAACAAGGTTGCAGATCAGGAGATGCATCTTGCAGGTGTATGCAGGATGGACCTTCTATCTATAACCAAAGCGTAAGTGTCAGTTACACCGTAGGAGGTGTGAAACAGTGGTTTAGTCATATATGTGTAAGGTATGTAAGGTGTTATGATCTTATTCTATGTATTAAAATAGCAATAGGCACGCTTCGCAGTTAAAGGGATTAACCCTTTCTTTTGAACTTTTGCCCCCGTCTGCGGAGTGCTCTGTACTAGAAGTTGTACATCTGTTCTGAGCACGAGTGGAGAGAAGAAGGGGGGCTGAAGGGAAAATGACAGAAGGTTATTGTTATGAGACTGAAGGTGACGAATGAGGAGCTATAAAAGGTTGATGCATTCTTCATACGTCATTCCGTGGTGAAGACTTCTCGTTGTTATTTTGTATTTTGCTTATGAGTTACTGTTTTTAATAAAACGAAACCAAGGTGTTGGTGATTCGTTAAATTTTTATATACAGACTCTGAGTATTTTTATTACATCATAACCAGTTATCAGAACTTGAATAAAAAATCCTATCATCGAGCTACAACAGGCCCGGACCTGACTGAGCCGGTTCGGAAACCGGGTTGTAAAGGTTGCTGATCATCGTTGAACATCTCTCAGGATACCAGGTAAATATGGAGACGTCTATTATGATACCTTTGGGAACTGAGATAATGATGCGATATCAGATGTGCAGTCTTTAAATCGGTATAGAAATACAACATCTATCAACACAGAATCCGTAACTTCTAGTCAGCATGGTCTGAAGATGATATGATTCAATTTTGGTGAAGTTCGAAAAAGTAGGTTTTTAAAGAAAATAAAAATGGCGGACAGGAAGTTTGGCTGATTATGGGAACATTGGTATCACTGTTCTCAGCATGACCCAAGGAATCTATTAATACCAGTCTATTAATTAATCTATTAATTAGTCTCATTACAATAGGAAAAATTCACAGAAAGCTATTAGCATTTTACAATTCCATTCTAACTTTTGACCACAAGGTGACACTGTCTCAAAACTTTTTGAGTACTTTCAGGACATGGTCTCAATGGTACATACAAAGTTTCGTAATAGTACACCAATGCATTCATAAAATATAGCATTTTATATCATAATACTCTATTGTAGTCAATGGCAATTTCATGTTTTGTTCAATTATAGCGCCACCAAGAGGCACAATCCCACCAATGTGTCCTTAGAGTGTACCCATACATTTGTGTGTCAAATTTGGTGAAAATATCTTGTTTTGTTTTGGAGTTATATACATCTTTATATACGAGAAGAGAAAAAATGACCGATGGTCGACTTTGTTTGCATTTTTGTGCCACATGCTATCAACATTTTGAGGAGCATCTCGCTGCAGCCCACAAGATCCAGGGGGCATGGTTGGATCCAGATCCAACTCCTCCCACCTTACATATACCTAAACCTACCCATCTCCACCTTCTGATCCCTAAACCCACCCATCTCCACCCCTAAACCTACCCATCTCCACCCCCTGATCCCTAAACCCACCCATCTCCACCCCTAAACCTACCCATCTCCACCCCCTGATCCCTAAACCTACCCATCTCCACACCTAACCCTACCCATCTCCACCCCCTGATCCCTAAACCCACCCATCTCCACCCCTAAACCTACCCATCTCCACCCCCTGATCCCTAAACCTACCCATCTCCACCCCTAAACCTACCCATCTCCACCCCCTGATCCCTAAACCCACCCATCTCCACCCCTAAACCTACCCATCTCCACCCCCTGATCCCTAAACCTACCCATCTCCACCCCCTGATCCCTAAACCCACCCATCTCCACCCCTAAACCTACCCATCTCCACCCCCTGATCCCTAAACCTACCCATCTCCACCCCCTGATCCCTAAACCTACCCATCTCCATTCCCTAGATGTGGATCCAACCACGCCCCCTGGATCTTGTGGGCTGCAGCGAGCCCTACTTGAAAATTTTGGCAATTGGGTATTAGTATTTAGCCGGCACACTATGTTTCTGAATTTCCTATGGTGGTTTCGTGTCGATCAGACTAACGGTTTCTAAGATATTGGCAAATGTCTTTTAGGCACTAAAATGCAACGTTGCACAAACCATAAGGCTAAACCTGATATGTTTGGCATCACTGGACTCAGGATTCAGGTGTCTAAAAAGGTGACTCCCGTGAAAATAAGTTGACTCGGCATGATGCACCGAATCTAAAGACCAGTTTGTGATTTTTGGCCAAACCACTGGTAAGTTATAAGCAAAAATATGCATTTTTCATATCTCCTAACCACCAGGTGGCACAGCACCGAAACACTGTAGGTAGCCTCAGGTCATGCTTGTTATAACACACACCAAGTGTGGTCTCAATACGCCAAACTGTTGCGGTCATATAGACTCAGACCCATTTTTGTGTACTTTTCACAGAATGTGTTCACATGTTATTCAAGAACGGTTGGACGAATTAACTTGAATTCCAAAATGTTTTGCCAGCATGGTCTGTAGATGATCTGAGCCAATTTTGGTGAAAATCGGACGAACCATCTAGAAGTTCAAAAAAGTAGGTTTTAAGAATTGAAATTGAATTGAAAGTAGCGAAAAAACTAAACCTTACAATTTTTGTATTTTGGTGTCCATTCGACTCGGCATGAGCCAAGGAATACTGAGAACGATTTTTAGAACTATATCTTTATAGTTATCGTGCTTGGTGTGAACAGGCCTTAAACATCCTTAAAACAAGATCAAATGACTTGAGAAGTGAGTTTGTGAGCCTGACTGTGAGAGGCTTTAGATGAGAGCTGACCCGACCTGTTAAACGTGAGGGTAACAGTATCAGGTTTGATGCAGGGTGAGAAACAGTGTTCACACTGCCGTTAAAGGAGCTCAAGCGTTCTGTCTCCACACTGATATAATCTGAACTGCCGCAGTCAAAACAGACACAGTGTTCAGGGTGAAAGAGCCACATACTGGCTGCTGATAAGGCTCAACACACACTTACACTCCACACACACACACACACACACACACACACACGTTCTGGGGCTTAATGTACCCGCATTCAACACAAACATATGCAAACTCACATCTTATAAATGTTCCTTATAAAATTCCTTGAGAAATAAAACTAGACATATGTTAGATAACCCATATGATATAATAATCAGAATTTGTTTTTGTTTTTTGTTTTTTTGGAATGGAAGATTTTATTGAATCTTTGCATATGTGTTTTTATTTATTTCATTTTTCTTTTTAGTATTTAATCCATCAGGCTTTTATGGCTCATATAGTCTGATATAATGAGAATATGGAGGAAAAAACAGCTAAATTTTATTCACAGACTCAAACTGAGCAAAAACGTGCAATTTGCTGCAGATGTTGATATATATATGATGAGATTCTGATGCTTGTAATATAAATAAATGAGATCTTTATAACAGTGCAGCAGATACTGACATAAAATGCTGGGTGTTGATGGCGCAGTGGATAAGACACATGCCTTTGGTGTGAGAGGCCCGGGTTCGAATCCACTGTGAGACACCAATGTGTCCCTGAGCAAGACACTTAACCCCTAGTTGCTCCAGAGGCGTGCGACCTCTGACATATATAGCAATTGTAAGTCGCTTTGGATAAAAGCGTCAGCTAAATGAATAAATGTAAATGTAAAATGATCTAAATATCAGCCGTTGCTCTGTATCTCTAATAATATATCTTAGTAAGATGAGATGGAAATGATCCAAACATATAATGCAATGCAATGCTGATTGAGAGATGAAGAAATAAACGCTCCTCAGAAGATGTGAGATGTTTTGGAGGCTTGTGGAGATCATTCCTCCGCTGAGGAACAGTGAAAGTAAAGCTTCTGGAAACAAATGCTCCTCAAAAGATCCTGATGATCAGATTTGAGACTAAAAATGATTGATCAAGTAAAGCTGAGCTGCTTCAGTCCAGAAAGTGTTTATCTGGAAATATTACTAACAATATTAAAGTTATTCAAAACTGTTTTATCTTCCTTGTATATTAAAGAAGCATACAGTCTTCATTTGTTCAGATGGCAGTGCTGGTGACAGGACGGAGATGAGAGGTCAGAACACTGTTAACCTTTGACCCTTACACTTCAGAGGTCAGAGTGATGACACAAACCCTGTCAAACCCGTCTCTGGACACCGAACAGACAGACAGAGAGAGATTGGCTGTGTTCGAAATGGCATACTAGCTTACTGCTTACTGCCCAGTACACAGTGCATACTGCCTACTATTTTTTAAAGAATAGTGTGTGAAACAGAATACAATAAGCAACACATGTTTCAGAGTAGTATGCTTAAATGTCACATGACAAACACAAACATTAATTCAGCACAGCTGTCAAGGTTGTTACCTTACAAACAAATGTGCTAACTATTCTTTTTTCAAAGGCTTGTTAATAAGGCGTCATATTAGTAAACAATGCTATAATTGAACATATTTTATAATTGAAGAGCTTTACATAGGCTATGGACTGAACTGAATGAGCTGTCTTTAAATTAACTATGATATTTTTGGCAGTTACACTAATTGGAAAAAGTGATATATTCTAGTTACAATAAGTGCAAATACCGATAAATTCTGTTTACACTAAAATAGCAGCATTTTCTTTAGCAACAGGCGTGTAAATAGTAGTTAGGTGGCAGATATTTATACTTCAGTACTGTAGTGCATTATAAAACAGTATGCAATAACATATTGAGTGTAAATTATCATACATTTTATTTGATGAACGCCACTTTATTGGGACAATACTATTTATTCGATACAGATAGGGTGGATAGTATGCACACTGGGACGCAGGGAGTGTCTTCAGATGCATACATACAATTTCAGCAAATATAGTAGGTCATCCAGGTATTTCATGCACTCAGAACATTTGCATACATACTGCATGCTGCAGAAATAGTACGAGTAGTATGATAGTATGGCATTTCCAACACAGCAATTGTGTGTGGTTCAGACGAGTCTTTGGCTTCTGATTGACTGTAATTGTTCCTCTCTTCATCTTCTGCTTTACCTGATTGGTAATTGTCCCTCATTTACATCTGATGATTTATTTATTATCCGTCTCTCGTTCACATCACACTAATGTTTTTTTGTTTGTCATCTGATGAGCTTTTTTGTCACTGTGATTTTAACACAAGCTTTAATGAGAAACACAAACCATCCGAGGATCACGACAACAAATACATTCAGAGGATTAGCTAAGAAAAATATATTCTAAGTTATGAAAGCATTATGTCTGAACGTTCTGAAACAAGTATCAACAGTTAAAAAACATTAAATGAACTTCCAATTAAAACATTTCAGAAATAAAATGTTCTATTTTGAATGAACGTTCCATTAACGTCACTTTCAGAATGTTTAATAACTTTAAGAGAAGCTTGCCAGAACGTTATACATTCACAGGTAACACATTTAGGTTATAAAAACATGGTGCAAACATTGTTTTGAAATGTTTCATATTATTATATTATGTTTAAAATGTCCAGTTTTCTTGCAATGATTGTAAGGTTATTTAAAGGCTACAAAAGACTTCTCTCAATGTTCTAGTAACTTTATAATGTTATTTGAACGTGTATATATATATTTAATATTCTTATGTAAAAGTTTTCTTCTCTATTTCAAGATTACAAAACCCTTTCTTGCAACATTCCATTACGTTTATTTTCATTCATTGTTTTTATATCCTAAGAATGTCCAGTTTTCATGATTAGAATGTTATTTAAAGGTTATACAAACGTTTCTTAGAAGGTTCATCAAGTACAAATGACATTATGAAGAATGTTGTTCTAAGACCGTTTTCTCTCAACATTATGACAATGTATGTCAAATATTAATAGTCATAAGAATGTTCCATAAACACTAAAAACATTTTGTCTTAACATTTAAATAACGTATAAAAATATGGTGAGAATGTTCCCTGTCAGGTGGGTTATTCCTGAAAACGCATCCAAGCAAACATATTCATGTGAACCGACAGCTGACAAGAGTTTTCTGTGTTTCGCACATGTAAAGTGTCGACTAATAATGACTTTGGCTGTATTAGATGATGGGAAAGCAGAGAAACCTGACAGCTGTGTGAAGGACAGACTGCGGGAGACAGATATGGGCCGAGGGCACTTTACATATTCACAAAGCCCTGAGTGCCGGGGCCGTTCTGACCCCCAAAGGCCCCAGATTTGGCATTTATTCTGCGACCGACACAAAGAGAGAAAATTGCAGCAATTATCTCCATTCTCTTGATTGGTTTGGCTGGCTGGGTTTCAGGTTAAGGTTTCATATAATGCAGAAACATCACCGATAACAGCAGCTGTGTAGTTCAGTGTCAACAGTGTCGGGGATAATGCATTTTAAGTAACACGAGTTACATCATAAGTTCTAGACTAAATATCATCATGATCTTACTGTAGTTCTAGACTAAATATCATCATGATCTTACTGTAGTTCCAGACTAAATATTTACATGATCTTACTGTAGTTCCAGACTAAATATCAACATGATCTTACTGTAGTTCTAGACTAAATGATCTTACTGTAGTTCTAGACTAAATATCATCATGATCTTACTGTAGTTCCAGACTAAATATCATCATGATCTTACTGTAGTTCTAGACTAAATATCTACATGATCTTACTGTAGTTCTAGACTAAATATCAACATGATCTTACTGTAGTTCTAGACTAAATATCTACATGATCTTACTGTAGTTCTAGACTAAATATCTACATGATCTTACTGTAGTTCTAGACTAAATATCAACATGATCTTACTGTAGTTCTAGACTAAATATCTACATGATCTTACTGTAGTTCTAGACTAAATATCATCATGATCTTACTGTAGTTCTAGACTAAATATCATCATGATCTTACTGTAGTTCTAGACTAAATATCATCATGATCTTACTGTAGTTCTAGACTAAATATCATCATGATCTTACTGTAGTTCTAGACTAAATATCATCATGATCTTACTGTAGTTCTAGACTAAATATCAACATGATCTTACTGTAGTTCTAGACTAAATATCATCATGATCTTACTGTAGTTCTAGACTAAATATCAACATGATCTTACTGTAGTTCTAGACTAAATATCTACATGATCTTACTGTAGTTCTAGACTAAATATCTACATGATCTTACTGTAGTTCTAGACTAAATATCAACATGATCTTACTGTAGTTCTAGACTAAATATCTACATGATCTTACTGTAGTTCTAGACTAAATATCATCATGATCTTACTGTAGTTCTAGACTAAATATCATCATGATCTTACTGTAGTTCTAGACTAAATATCATCATGATCTTACTGTAGTTCTAGACTAAATATCATCATGATCTTACTGTAGTTCTAGACTAAATATCAACATGATCTTACTGTAGTTCTAGACTAAATATCAACATGATCTTACTGTAGGTCTAGACTAAATATCATCATGATCTTACTGTAGTTCTAGACTAAATATCAACATGATCTTACTGTAGTTCTAGACTAAATATCATCATGATCTTACTGTAGTTCTAGACTAAATATCATCATGATCTTACTGTAGTTCTAGACTAAATATCAACATGATCTTACTGTAGTTCTAGACTAAATATCAACATGATCTTACTGTAGTTCTAGACTAAATATCATCATGATCTTACTGTAGTTCTAGACTAAATATCATCATGATCTTACTGTAGTTCTAGACTAAATGATCTTACTGTAGTTCTAGACTAAATATCTACATGATCTTACTGTAGTTCTAGACTAAATATCAACATGATCTTACTGTAGTTCTAGACTAAATATCTACATGATCTTACTGTAGTTCTAGACTAAATATCTACATGATCTTATTGTAGTTCTAGACTAAATATCAACATGATCTTACTGTAGTTCTAGACTAAATATCAACATGATCTTACTGTAGTTCTAGACTAAATATCAACATGATCGTACTGTAGTTCTAGACTAAATATCAACATGATCTTACTGTAGTTCTATCAACATGATCTTACTGTAGTTCTAGACTAAATATCAACATGATCTTACTGTAGTTCTAGACTAAATATCAACATGATCTTACTGTAGTTCTAGACTAAATATCTACATGATCTTACTGTAGTTCTAGACTAAATATCTACATGATCTTACTGTAGTTCTAGACTAAATATCTACATGATCTTATTGTAGTTCTAGACTAAATATCAACATGATCTTACTGTAGTTCTAGACTAAATATCTACATGATCTTACTGTAGTTCTAGACTAAATATCTACATGATCTTACTGTAGTTCTAGACTAAATATCTACATGTATTTACTCATCTCACCTGCACTAAAACACATTCAGTGTTCCTCACAATCAATAAAAACAGTCAAATGCAAACTCAGAATATGATGCAAACATACAATAATTAGATGTGTTAGCACAAATCCTTTATGTTTTTGATCCAATTTTATTAAACAGTGTCTTTGCTGCTGACCTTCATTGATACTAATAAGCAAAAATTACTTTAGGGAAACTAACATTATTATTGCTGAAGAGTGTTGAACTGTCTTCTCCTGTGTTCTAGTGTAGATATGGATTTACTTTTCCTTCAGCCTGAGGTTTATTCATTTCACTTTTGGTATGAAAGGGCTTTTACGTTTGCCAAAAATAGTACTTTTTATATTAAAAACAAACAAGCAAGCCCAGCCCAGATTACAAAAATAACGCGAAGGCGAACATAATGCATTATTTTCCATAAAAAGTAACTAAGTAACGTAATATTTAGGAAGTAACGCGATATTGTAATGCATTATTTTTAAAAGTAACTTTTCCCAACACTGAATGCCAATTAACATGATTTATGTCTTTCTGGTTTGTAGCACAAATAATAACCATGGTTTTACTATAATTTAAAACAAAAAAAAAAACATGGTTACGACACTTTTACTACAATAAGACCATGGTTGCTTTTCGTGAGGGTTATTGTTTTTTTTGGGGGGGGGGGGGGTATATAAGGTGACTTTATGTATGTTTATGAACATTCTTTTTTTCATTCTTTTATTTGTATACAACGTTTTTATTGTTTAACGTTAACAAACTACAGCGTCTGAATGCGCACGTACAACAGAACTACATATCCCATCATCTTCTGCGCATGCGTTATTGCGGCATGCTGGATGGGCGGGGCCTCAGCTTCGGCGAGCGTCGGTCCACGGGAGGAGCTGCACAGAACAAACCGACACACAACCGGAGTGGAAAATGTGAACGGAAGATTCGGGATTGGGACTAACGACAGAAAACCGTCACACGAGTGTTTCTCTGTGGACGGGATATGATATCTGAGAGAACAGACGCGCTGGAGGTGAGATTTTTATTAAATATTTACCGCATTCGGCTGAAGTTCCTCTCAGAGTCAACGCGAGTGACGCGACGCGACAAACTAGAACGATCCCATTATGATCAACGCAACGCTTGCGGCACCGACAGCAGGAGCGTTCTGGTGTTGACGCGTCGCGTCGCTCGCTCTCAGAGTAAACGGGATGTTTCAGTCAGAATAGCCGTTAAATAACCGTCACGATTCAAATAAATGTTTTTAAATTTGAAGATGAATTTCTAATGAACGGAAACCGGGAACCCGTCTAATGTGCGTGTGTGTGCGCGCGCGCGTGTGCGTGTGTGTGTGTTCAGACTCTTTGTCACCCGTTACTGTAGGTCCAGTGTTTCTGTGGTGTTCCGGTGGGTGTTTGAACGGGTTGGTTTTGATGGGCGTTTAAAGATCCGTTTGAAGAGCGCTCTCACAATGGACCAAAGTTTCCGTTAAAAACAATAGTGACCACAGTGATTCTCACCACTGTGAAACTCTGGTAACTTATTAGCATTAGCAGCTACTGTCCTCAGAAAGAGAGTCAAGATATTTGACAGATTTTAAAACAACTCCCATGAGATCCCGTTTTATTTTACAGTGATTTTACAGTGATTTTACAGTAGTAGCTGTGGTGATCAGGCTTTGTTGGTTTTATTATTTGTGGACAGCCATGACTTGACTTTTTTCCATTAGGAAACTCTGGCTGTGTGTCAAAACCATTCAGCTTTTTTGGGCTATAGTGAATCACCAATATTTTTGCAGTGTAAAAGTAGTTGCCAGTCACAGATATTTTCTGGCCATCATTTATGAATCAACAACTTTTTGGGGGCATTATAAGATCCATTGTCAACCACACTAGTATTTTTGGGGCTTTGTGAGATCCACTTTAAATCACTAGTATTTTTGGGTCAACAGCATTTTTGGGGGGATGATAAGATCTGTTGCCAGTCACCGATATTTTCTGGCCATCATTTATGAATCCGCAACATTTTTGGGGCATCGTAAGAGACATTGTCAATCACCAATATTATTGGGGTGTAAAAGTTTAATTGTCAATGACCATTATTTGTTTGGGACATAAAGTTCAATCACCGATATTTTTGGGACATCAAAATATCAATCATTGTCAATCCACAACATTTTAGGACATCAAATGTAGTTTTTATTCCAAGTCTTTCCTAAGATTCCCAAAAAATGCTGCTGACTCGCGAGCTGCTTGGATGCTTGATTCTCCCGCACGAGTGTTTGTGTTTCTCCTCATACTTGGCTCAGTATTTGCATATGTTCCAGTGGTTCGTTGCTCTTTTGAATGTTGGCCAAAGTGCTTGCTGCATGTGTATTTCAAGCCAAATCAAGAAACCTATCTAGAATCACAATTTAGGTGGTCAGCACCCACTGAGTGTTTTTATTAGGGTATAAAGTCAGCATGACCCTGTGTTTACAATCTATTTTGCTGATAATTTAGGATGGATTGATGAAATTTCAGAGATCAAGCAAGTTATTATGACGGATTATGAAGAACATGTTTTTCATTGATCATTTACATTTATGCATTTGGTTGATGCTTTATCTAAACCGACTTGCATTGCATGTTCAGTATATAGTTGATCAGTTCATGCATTCTCTTGGGAATCGATCCCATGACCATGGCATTGCTAGTGCCATGTGTGAGCTACAAGAATATTTACTGATTCAAAAGAAATAAAATGTAGCTGTATTCATTGCTACATTTTAAATCAAGAGGGATTGATAGCATTTCAGAGGTTGCTCAAGTTACTAAATTTTGATGGAAGATTATGAAAACAAACATGCTTTTTATGGATTGTTAATTTGTATTTATGCATTTGGCCAATGCTTTATCCGAACTGATGTACATTGCATTCAGTCTTTGCATTTGATCACTTTGAACCCATTTGTTCCCAATTCATTGAACCCATGACCAATACGTTGCTAGTGCCATGTTTGAGCAACACAAGTGCTTTCTGTTTTTTTTATAAAATGCTATCTTATCAAATTTATAACCAAATAAAAGTGCTGCACAACAGAGGTTTTGGGGTATCAGATTATCATTTCAAATCAACATTTTTTAAGACATTAACCTAGACTTTCAGAGGTGGATTAAGTTATTAAATGTTGATGAATAATTAGGAAGGCAAACACATTTTTCATGAATTGTTTAATTGCATTTATGCAATTGGCCAGTGCTTTGTCTTGCATTTGACATTCTTTTGACCAGATCATGCATTCCCTGGGAATCGAACCCATGACCATTGCATTGCTAGTGCCATGTTTGAGATGATCGTTCACTATGTGTGGGTTACAAGTAAACAGTGTGAATTACATGTTGGCTTTAATGGTGACTGTGGTGTTTGTTTCAGGGTGTTTCATCAGTGTGCTAAAGCCACATTATGATACATTATGTCTCTGTGGTCTCAGAGACATGGATGGATTTGATGGAGACCTCGCTGTGTAGGTTGTGAGGATTTAACCCTATCGCCTTCAGGGTCCGGCTCTGCAGTCCATTGGTCCTCTGTGTTCATCAAAGGGAGGAGCGGTCACTCAGACTCATCGTGATGATGAACGGGTGTCTACGTGGATACCCTCTCGGGGTTTGAGCATGCCCAGTAACATCTAGACGCCGCTTTTGACCCGCAGGACACCGATCATGGCCCAGACCAGCCTGCTGCAGGGCAAACGCTTCTACTGCCGCGAGTGGGTCTTCCACAAGATCCAGCACTGCCTTCAGGAGAAAACCAGCAACCTCAGCGCCCTGGGAACCACAGAGCCGCTCAACCCCGTCGGCGGCGCGGGGAAGGGCAGCTCCTGGGGGGTCCTGCTGGTCGGCGGTCCCGGAAGCGGGAAGACTGCTCTGTGTACAGAGTTACTGTGGCCCAGTTCGGTTCACGGTGTCCACCGAGGCCTGCACCAGCACTGTCCGGGCTTCCACTTCTGCCGGGCCGAGGACTCGGACACGCTGTGTGTGAGCGGCTTCGTCCGCGGCCTGGTGTCTCAGATACGTCGCTCGGGACTCGTGCCAGAATACGAGGAGAAAGTGAGAGAGCCGGCGGTCCAGAGCGCACTGCAGCCGGGAGAGTGCGAGAGAAACCCAGCTGAGACGTTCAAGAGGTGAGCAGCATTCGTTTGGCATTCAGAGGAGTAGATCTTTGATTTACTGCTTCAGATGAGGTGGTGTAGTGGTTAAAGCTCAGCGCTTTAAGGCTTAATTAATGAACTACTTTACCATCATCGTGTCTCTGATCAACTGAACCTCTGGTTACTCCAAAAGTAGAGTGCTATGAAAAAAATAACATAGAACCTCAAAAATATTTCAGATTTTTTTTAGATTTTTAAGGCCCTAAAATATTTTTTTTTGTTAAATGTTTTAATAAATTGATGTTAAATTTTATGTCATGATTTCAAGTAGTTTTTGACATGCATTTTGTACAAAAAAATTTATTTATTACTTCTGAAAAATTAAAGCACCTATTGAATTCTTAATCAAATCGATCTATGTATTTTTTCCTAAATAAAATGTTTGTTTGTTTTTTAGCTGTTGACGGTATTTATTGAGAGATACAAAGAGAAATCAAAAATCCCCTCTGGAAAAACTTTCAACTCGAACGTGACAACAAAAACAAATAAAAACTTTGAGCCTGGCTTTATCCAAAGTTCAGATTTCTTTTCTGGAAGTGTATGCAAATTAGTGCATATTTAATTAGATATTGCCTTATTTGCATAAAGATGAACATTTCTGAAAACTTGTGTGAAAACTAATTAATCATCTGGTGAAAGTATGGTGGTGAAAATATTTACCCTGTTGTGCTGTTTTGACATAAATATACATATTTTAAAATTATAAATAGTAATATATTTCTGTCATAATTTCTATAAGTTAAACCAAACGTTTAATTTTGGCAGTTGTGGTGAAGACTTGACTTTCTTTGTGTGTTTTTTCAAATGAAAAGGTGAAATACCAGTGAGCTCAGCAGCTCTGGAGATCAAACAGAGAGCAGACGCTGAAACACCACGAGCAGCACGAGTGCTTTAGTGTGTGCAGTAGATGCATCTCAGAAATCAGTGGTGTGTGTGTGTGTGTGTGTGTGTGTGTGTGTGTGTGTGTGTGTGAGTGAGTGAGTGAACTCTTCTCTTGACACGTGTTGATGTGACCTCGAGTGAAGGTCTCACCTGTAGCTCACACATGATCTCTGTGAACTCTGCAGTTCTGCTGAATTTGAGGGAAGATCTGTAGATGATTGTAAGAGCTGTATGTTTGTGTTAAAAGATCAATCTAAATTCTGCGTCAACATCTGGTTTATTCAGTATCAGTTCGTTCTCTACTGTTCAATGGTTTAGGGCCAGTATGTTTCTGAAAGAAGTCTCTTCAACTCACCAAGGATGCATTAATTTGATCAATAATACAGTAAAAACTGTGAAATATTATTACAAATTAAAATATGTGAATATCTGTTAAAGTGTAATTTATTTCTGTGATCTGCAGCTGTATTTTCAGCATCATTACTCCAGTCTTCAGTGTCACATGATCTTCAGAATCATAATAATATGCTGATTTACTGCTCAACAAACATTTCTGATTATCATCAATGTTGAAAACAGTTGTGCTGCACAATATTTTTGTGGAAACCGTGATACATTTAATTTTTCAGAATTCACAGTTGAATAGAAAGTAAAAAAAAACAGCATTTATTTCCAATATAACTTTTTTGTAACATTATAAATGTCTTTACTTTTGATCAGTGTATTGCGTACTTACTGAAAAAAAGTATAAAATTCTTTAAAAAGTCAGTAATGTCTAGGGATCTGTAAAGAATATTAAAGTGAAGGACAGTGGGTCTTTGTCATAGTGATGTTGAAAGTTGACAGAATAACTTCAGGTTTGCATTGGGTTTGTAATTACTGAAAAAAGTGATTAAAACGGTTTTGTTGTAATTAAAACAAAATGTGGTTGTGTGCTGTTTGAAGTTCAGGTCGTGTTGGTTTTTGTTTGTAGGCCGGTTTCAGCCATGATCTTCCAGACCTCAGATGAGGATGTGGTGTTGTTGTGGAAGGAAATACACAATGTGATGGTAAACTGAAGCCCATTGATGAGGTCTGTTTTTACCGCAGTCAGCAGGCAGGTTAAGTGCTTTCACCGTTGATCGGTCATTCCAGGGCATCTTCAAACATCTTAATGCGTCAAGAACTGATTTCGGATAAATTATAATTTGTGCAATGGAAAACCTGTTTAGTATGCGAGTGTTTTGTCAGTGTGGACTGAACACTGATCTAAAGCAGAATCTGGTCATTTGTTCCAGGACAGCCGGGGTTTATTGGGGGCTGGTCATGTGGTGTAGGAACTAATGAGGGATGAACAGGGTGGAGCTCAGTCCGTCTCTGTCGTTCTCTGAGAGATGATTCAGCAGTTTGTAGTCGATGGTTCAGACCACTTTAGACGAGCGAGACAGACTCTCTCTCTCTCTCTCTCTGAGCTGGGAATCTGTGAACGTCTCTCAGCCTGCGTTTCCACAGAACAATGATGTAACCGATTATGATGCATGAACATTGTGATGTTGGTTTACTGGTTTGAATAGCAGGGTAATTTAATCAGTGTCTTTTTATGCAGGCATTGGTTTATGATGCGGCACAGATGAGAGTCTGGTTCACTTTTCTCTATAGAGTTTCCAGGGTCTACTAAATTGATTTTAGTACATTTTATTTCCTAGCACTTTTCACAATGCAAATTGTTACAGCTTTATAAAAGGTCATGATGTTAATGTTTTATAATATCTTAATATCTTCATGCCTTAGTAGTTGCATTTAGCAGATCAGAGCTGGACAATAATGTAGTTACATTTTGTGACAATAATGTTCAGATTTGCAATATATATTGAGTGTACTGGATGTATCAGTGTTATTTTAGTATCATTGATATACTGGTGAATATTTTTTAATAATTTGTATGTAAATGTACTTGCAGTTATATTTTGTGTGTGTGTGTGTTATATAAAATAAAATATAGTTTGTTGATATTAAGGAGTAAAAGACCTGTAAGGTTTTTTGTTCAGTTCATAACGATGTGGTGTAGTGACAAGCCTAATTACTATTCAGCGACATGTGCCACTGCTGCAGTTAAATGAATCATGTCTCTGTTGTTCTGATTGACTGCTACCTGGCTATCTGCTGTGTTTCTCTGCTCCAGTGCATGCTGGGAGATTTCAGGCCATGCGCCCACACACATGCACAAACACACTCTGTGTCTGAGCATCGCTCTGTTAATGTGTGTGTGACGTGGGCCGAATGAGACTCTGTGAACGGCCACATTCAGGCTCATCTGTGTGCTCAGTCAGATACACGGTATTACAATAATGGAGCAGTGATATGATGAGTGATCTGACTGCTTCATCTCTGCTGGTTGTGTAGAGACAGCTGAGATCAGACACACATGTGCACATTAGTCACGATTTTACTGTACAAATATCAGATTTAAAACCTCATGTCAGTCTTCTGTAGTGATCAGATGGCAGTGACTCCAGCAGGGATAATCGAGTCCATTTAACTGATATAATGACAGAAACAAACAGGAAATGAGTGGACAAACACACGAGTCAACAGACAGAGTCATAAAGATGGAATTTACTGTTTAACGTGGATTTTGGAAAATATTTGGATGAATAAATCAAAAGTAGGGGTGTACACTCATTAAAATCTCAATATGGACTAGTGTGTGAATATTAAAGAGCGTAAATGTGAATCTGCATGTTGTGTGTGTGTCTGTTTGCTCCACTTCACATACTTAAGCATGTTTGACGAGAACATGGAACACATTAACTTCATCTTCAGAGCTGCTCTGAATCACTTCATCAGCATTTCACCTAAAATTATCATCCGATACACACGGCACACTCGGAGATCTTCATTACAGCCCGTGTCCAACAAAATGAAAGTTTGGTTTAACTTCAAGAAATTGTGACAGGAATATAAATATATAATGTACTTTGCAAAGTAATAATAATAATAATTTGATTATTGTTATTATTAAAAATGTAATACAGTTTTATCTGATTTTAAACAGTAAAGGTCTGCTGTGCAGATATTTGTTTGTTAAAATATGAAAGGAATTGTTAAATTTGATAACATTTTAATAGGGTAATCTGTTTTTTCATTTGTTTGCCAACATTGTTTTGATAATAAATTTGTATTAAATCATAAAACAGTATCCAATTTCTGAAACCAAAACAAATCAGGGCTGTATTATAGTTTTTATAGAGCTATATTTATAAATTCAATTAATTCATATACATTTTGATTATTAAAACATAATTAAACCATTAATCACTCACAATTTTTTAGTATGCATTAATTTGAAAGATTCTGTATAATTGTTAATATTGTTGTTGATATTATTTTGAGTATGTATATTTTTGTATGTTTCATGAAATGTTGTAATCATAATTGTCTTTGAAAATTTACATACTATTAATTTTGCCATGAGTATCACTATTGCAGCTGATATGGCAATCAATCAATAAAACTGTATCGAGAAGAATTTAAATGAAAAATACTAAATTTGGGGAAAAATAAAACCGATTTCTGAATCACTAACAAATAACTTGCTAAATCTGACCAAGTTCAATTCTTTTGCCAAAGTTTTTGAAAAAAAAATGGTGTATTCATCTGTGTGTGTTTGTCTCTCAGGTGTGTGTTGCTGCCGCTGCTGGGCTGTAAGGCTCCGTCTCAGGCTCTGTTTGTGCTGGTGGACTCAGTGGACGAGGGCTATTTGACCGGAGACAGAGATCAGAGGTCAGCAAACATCGCCGAGCTGCTGGCCGCCCATCATGAGCTCTTCCCGCCCTGGCTGCTGCTCGTCTGCTCGGCACGCCGGCAGAACAAACACATCACCAAACTCTTCACAGGTGAAAATCTCTACCTCAGTGATGATTATTCCCTACGTTTACATCACTCATCAGATCAAATCAGCAGCTGTACTGAATTACAGACCTTCAGATTTAAGAGTTTTGTGTGTGTGGTGCATCAGAGAGTCTGTTTTTGTGTTACTTTGCATAAAAATGAATTATGTTACATAATTGTTTTCTTTTTAGGACTACTGTTCATTTGAAAACATAATGTCTCCCAGCGCTAGAAAGTAAAGGCGTTGTTGTGTGTGTTTGTGTGTCTGAGAGATCAGACTGGATGAGTTTCGCAGCTCCTGCAGCAGGAAATCAGCACCAGATGTGTGAATATTTCTAATGAGCAGAGAGACAGTGAGAGTGTGTGTGTTATGTGAGGACAGATAAACGTGGCTGTTTGATTTGACCGTATGGATTCGGTCTGAAAGAAAACACCTCATTGACAGGGTGTTAAATCTTTTGTGTGATTTTCTTACTCTGACGTTTCTTCAAACCCTTAGCTTTTTTCAATTTTTATAACATTCTATTCTTTTCTTTTTTTATTATTTGAAATAAATCTCAAACATTGTATACATGTTTAGTTGTTAAAAAATTTTTTTTATGTTTTAACTTGGATTTAAAATAATTTTTCCATGAAAATGACTGTTGAATCTGGCATGGCACTACAAAAACAAGCACTTTCTCAAGATTTCTTGCACCAAAACGGTCTTGATTTAGTTTACATTGGCACTTATTAATAAGCATCTTTTTGCTTGTTGTTTGGGCTTTGCTCATAAAGCGTTCCAGAATATCAAATTATTAAAGTGGGAAGGTGCGGTTTGTGGTATTTTGGTCTTATTTGCAACATAAACATGGATTTTTTTTGCGGTTTATTATGAGCTTGTTCTTTTTTGCTGTTTTTGTTTTTTCATAACAAGATCTGCCAGCAGGAATGAGTCAAGACTTATTCCTTTTTCCCTGTGATTTTCCTGCACCACTGAAATATGCCATTTAAAGGAATAGTTGACCCAAATATGAAAAGGTACTCACCCTCAGGTCATTCAAGGTTAGGATGAGTGTGTTTCTTCATCAGGTTTGTATAAATGTGTCTCTGCATCAGTGTCTCAGCAATGGATGCTCTGCAGTGAATGGGTGCCGTCAGAATGAGTCCAAACAGCTGATAAAAACATCACAATAATCCACACCACTCCAGTCCATCAGTTAACATCTGGAGAAGACAAAAGCTCAAACAAATCCAGCTTTAAGACATTTTTAACTAAAATATGAGTCCATAATAACGCTTCCTCCAGTGAAAAAGTGTTCTGGTCTGAATCAGGAGCGAAATCTGCACAGATCAAGCAGTGTTTACAAGACAAAACAGCTCTAAACTAATATGTGGCTGGATTTTGATGCGAGAGACAACAGGAGATGCACTTTTTCACTGGAGGAAGAGTTATTATGGATTATGGACTTGCATTTTAGTTAAAAACGTCTTAATGCTGGGATGTTTGAGCTTTTGTCTTCTCCAGATGTTAACTGATGGACTGGAGTGGTGTGGATTATTGTGATGTGTTTATCAGCTGTTTGGACTCTCATTCTGACGGCACCCATTCACTGCAGGGCATCTATTGCTGAGCAAGTTTGTACGTGGCCATTGACACTTGAATCCATGCCATTTACGTGTAAACGTGTTTTTGGATGAGACATTTTTGCAGTTTAGTTTTAGTAAATGCTCTTTTCTTCACTGTGGATTTGACTTTCAAAAGTTGCAGATTGTTTTTATTTTTAAACTGAATATTTTAGCTTCTCTCTCTCTATTTCATCTGCCATGTGTTATCATTTTTGTAAAGCTGATATTAGTGTTGCGATGTTCAGTTGTGCAGTCATTTGCCAATTGTTTGTGTTGTGTTTCTGATGACATCACAGCTGGATTGAGAAGAAATTATGTGAGGTTTTTTAGTTGTGTGTGTGTGTGTGTGTGTGTGTGAATGGTCTCAGCACAGAAACAGGCTGCAGGCTTTCAGAATCCAGGTCAGACTGGAGTAAAAATACACTCGGGGTGTGTGTGGTGGCTCACAGTAAACATCCGTGACCAGTAAACACTGACCTTAGACCAGAAAATCAACTGAAATCCCAAAGTGGTTCGTGTCCAGCATTAAAATCAGATGCATTTAACCGCAGATTATAAACACCTGCTCTAAAGTCAACATGACGTCAACATTCACTCTGTTTACATTCTGAATAACTCACTCCTGCTCTCATTGTACTCATTACTCCATTGTCTGCTGTAAGGCTGCTGGTGGCAAATGTTAATTAGCTAGTAACATCACGGCAAATACAGCAATGATCCAATCAGAACCTGAAAGATAAAATCATGACTCGTCCAATATGATTTCACTCAGAAATGAATGCTTTTATTCATCAAAGCTGCATTAAATTGACCAAAAGTGTCACTAAAAACAATGTTCTTTTGTTTTTTTTAATTGTGCAGCACAACTGTGTTCAACATTGATAATAATCAGAAATGTTTGTTGAGCAGTAAATCAGTATATTATTATGATTTCTGAAGATCATGTGACACTGAAGACTGCAGTAATGATGCTGAAAATACAGCTGCAGATCACAGAAATACATTACACTTTAACACATATTCACACAGAAAACCGCTGTTTTAACTTCATACAGAGATTTTTACAGTTATGAAGCAACATTTGAGTATTTCTGAAAGCATACTGTTGTGTTGAGCTTCTATAAGGAATAAATGTAAGAGTCAGCTTATGATGTTCATCACAGTATTCAGAGTCTGATTGAGACGCTGATCCAGCAGTACAGCTGTGTTCTGCGAGTCGGGTCAGATGTCAGATTCACCCGCACACGCTTATTCATTAACACGTTTGACCGTTAGCGGTGTTTGGGTGTGAGGGGCCAATATCTGTGACCTCTGTGCCGTTCCCATGGTGACGGGGGCTCAGAGGTCGAAGGCTAATCTGTGGGAAACAGTGCAGAACTGTCATGTGTCGCTCTGCTGCCGGCGTAAATGAGTTTGAAGTGGGATTGACACAATAACATCTCATTTAAGCTGAAATACCAATGAAATTAGTTATTATTAATACAAGTTTCAATACCTGATCAGAAGCTAATATACACACAGAGTGTTAATCACTTCAGACGCTTCATCACGCTGCGTGATTTGAGTGACTGACATTGTTCTGCTGTTTCTCTTATTTGATTAAATGATTGCTATTCACAACTAGCATTTTTTCAGCATTTCACACACAAATCACAGTGATGCGCAAACACAGATACAGAGTCACATTGGACAAAAATTAAAAACAAGAAATACAGTAAAACTACACAAAAATTCAGTAAAAATTGTGAAATATTATTACAATTTAAAATAACCAATATTCTATATGAATATCTGTTAAACTGTCATTTATTTCTGTGATCAAAGCTGAATTTTCAGCATCATTACTCCAGTCTTCAGTGTCACATGATCTTCAGAAATCATTCTAATTTGACAAAAAGGTTGCTGACTGTAATATGCTTTTGAGTCACTCATATGTGAATGGTTCATTTTCCACTTGCAGTGCTGGGAATCACCACAGATCAGAAAGAAAAACACACACACACTCTCTCTCTCTCACAGACACACACACACACACACACTCTCTCTCTCACAGACACACACACACACTCTCTCTCACTCACACACACACTCTCACACACAGGCCCCTTGTCCACAGGTGAAGTGTATGTCTGCTCCCTGAGTGTCTCCACAATCTTCAAGTTTCCTTCCCTTGGAATTTCTCTCTCTCTCTCTTTCTGGTCAGGCTGTGTTATATTGTTGTTGGTGACAGGCCAGACTCTCCAGCATGAGGTTCAGGAGTGTTTGTGTGTGTGTGCGATCATATCCCATCATGCTCTAGACTGCTGATTCTGCCTTAGAAATGCAGTCCTTTTAAAAACGCTGTCAAAGCCGCACCCTCCGTTTTCTGTCCGTGTCTCCAGAGAGAAACACAGCACACATTAACCCTGAGCTGGCAGAGCAAACCCTCTGAAGTGATGGAGAAGAGAGATGTTGAGTTAAATGACTGAAGTGCAGCTCGTTCTAGAGGAGGAGATTGAAGAAATGCACGCCTCATGCTGGCAGAGAGAGCAGGAAGAGTCTGGTGTCTCTGTCTTTCCTGCAAACATCCTGATCCTTGAGCTGTCATCGGACTGATGATGAGCCTCTGTTCTGATTGGATGAGGCTTTTTAACAGCTTTTTTTTTTTTGGATTGAACTGATAAACCTACACTTTGAAAAAAGAAAAGTAAAGACTGTTGGACTAGGTTAGGGTTCTGCAACCTTCAATGTCAAAAGAGCCATTTTGGCCCCTTTCCCACCGAATAAAATTCACGTGGAGCCACAAAATAAGATAACACTCATAGCTAAAGCTTCATATTCAGTTATGTTACAGGGCAGGGGAGTAGCAATCATTTCAGAAGTGAGAGGGACAGAAATGTCAAATGTAGTAATAATAATAGTAATCATAATATTTATTTATGTATATAATTGACAAAATCTCTTTTAATTGGCTAACAAATAAAATATACTGCTGGACAATAACCAATAATCTGTCTCCTATAATATTTTTGATAAATATTTGACTAATGACAATTTTATGGTTATGATTGTGCAATCAGTATATATATGCACACTATAAACACTTTTTCCATTTTTATCACAGAATAAGGCAGAACATATATTTTATAGCTTCTGTACTGTAATTAATGCTGTCAGTTACCACTGTATAATTCATATTTATTACCTGGAGAAGACTTGAAAAACACACACAATGTCATGCCTGTCAAAAGTTATTATTACTTCTCATATGAGTCTGTCTTGGGCTTTCTGCGCGAGCGCGCCCTCCGGCTTCGAGTATGAATGAAACATACAGCGCGTGAGAGTTCAGCGCTCCGTGATGTTCACATCGTTTTGGATACGAATAAAACGTGACGCTCTTTTCTCTTTTAATTTAAATCTAGATTTATTCACATTGGCCCTTGAAAACCTCTACTTTAACACACTTGACCGAGAAGAAGTGCAGGGGAAGAGTTTGTTGTATTAAAAGTCGGGAGGGACAAAAAATCAGTATTTAAGAATATGTATATTCTACTTTTTGGCATGACCTTGTTAAACGTGTAGTGCAAAACTTTTTTTTATGTATATTATTTAATTGTCTATCTATATTGATTTTTTTATTTTATTTTTTTATTTATATTTATAATAATAATAAAAAAAGTATTGAATAATTATATAGTGTAGATTATTGCTAACGGTAAATTGTCTCTTGTTTTGAGCTCAGAACAGTGAAATCAGATGCAATTTTCATCTGCAATTTAAATAACACTCTATGGCTCGGTTTCACAGACAGGCCTTAGACTAAGCCAGGATTAGGCCATAGTTCAATTAGGACATTTAAGTCATTTTTATAAACATGCTTAGAAAAAACATTACTTGTGTGCATCTTGAGACAAAACAAAGGCACTGATATATTTTAAGATCAGTCATTGCAAGTTTATTTCAGTTGAAACAGCTCAGACTTACATTTTAGTCTAGGACTTGGCTTAAGCCTTGTCTGTGAAACCGGGGGACAACAATGTAATCTGTACTTAACTGTAGCTGTATGCAGTGAGAAGTAAAGTTAAAGTAAAATAGCTAGTGCACTATTATACTACAGTATCATTGCATCTGGTTCAACAATAGCGCAACAGTCTTTCATCTCGGTCTGCAGCAGAGAACACGTCTGTACATGATTTTGTTTGTATATAATGATTTCAGTTCTCTTTCTGTGTGAGAGCGGCCCGGTCCTCTGACTCGACACACTGCTGAAGCGCTTGTGTGTAATCTGAACACTGTATTTGGATCAGGACGCACACACTTGAGCTCTGAATTGGGCGGCTTGCGTTTGGGAAGTTTGCTGATTCAAGTGTATTTTAGGAAACTTTGCTCGACTGGCGTAATTACAAACGCGGAGCAGCGGACGCTTGCATGTTTTCGGGTGGCTGAGGGCGAGCGACGTTTCATTCATGCAGAACCCTCACCGCATGTACAGAGAGCGAGTTAAAATAGCATGTAATCAAGACACATGTGCCTGGGGTTTAGAGTTTCTGTGCCGCTTTAGCATCAGACGGTTATGTCTCTATTTCAGACGGACTGGAAAGACCACATCAACGGCAGATTATCTGAGAAACACCCTCTTAACTCAGAAGCAGGCCTGCAACTAATGACTGTTTTGATCATTGACTAATCTAACGATCTGTAATGTTCACGTCAGCTCTGCTCAGATGTAATGCTGCTCTCAGCTACATTTAGTTTGAGCATCAACTCATCTCAGGGTTTAAAAGACAATTAATATTTAGTAATATTATTGATTTGACTTGGGGCTGAATGATTAATTGAAATAAAACTGAAATCACCATATGGTTTTGTGCGATAACCATGATTTACACAAAGGCCATGATTTAATTAAATAAATATCATGTTTCTGAGTGAATTTACACGCTTAAGGGCTCCCTGCAGTTTTCTGTCAAAATAAGAGTTTGATGGTTTAATTATATTATTTTTCTTAAATGCTGCTTTTTTATTTTACAGTAAAATATTACAATAATATTTCTTTTGTTTTTATTTTGTATTTTTTGTTTTTATTTAGTTGTTGTTGTTGTTGTTATTTTATCACCATATTTAGATTGTGTCTAATTTATGCAGCCCTAGTGTATTTCTGATTTCGTTTTTATTTATTTTATTTAGTATATATATATATATATATATATATATATATATATATATATATATATATATATATATATATATATATATTATGTAGTAGTAGTTGTAGTAATAATGATAATAGTTTAGAGTTTTATTTATTTAGTAGTAGTAATAAATGTTATTATTACTATTTATAGACATTAACATAATCACAACATTAACTATTATTTATTATTATTATTATTATATAGCCATTAGATTTTTCCTTTTTAAATAGTTTTTTTAAATTGCAATAATTGTGCAATTCACCAGTTTGCAAACTGCTGAGCAATCAGATGAGCACAAAACTTGAACTGAATTAATAATGACTTTAGAATAGAATAATGAATTAGAATAAAGACTTTTATTTATTTCTGTAGAGCTTCTGAAATTGAATTTGTTTCATAATTGATTAATTTAGTTATTTTGTGTTTACTTTACCGCTGCTTTGAAACAGTCTGCTATAAAGCACATAGAAGTAAATGTGATTTGACTGGATGTTTAGTTTAAAATGCTTCAGGTGATTAGACTTTGGGATCTTTAGATTACAGAGATCTTTATTCAGGAGAAACATCTGCGAAGCCGGAGACTTAAGCAAAACTTTAATCTCAGTGCAGGCAGTTGAGATATTGAGGAGATGTCGTTTGTGAAATCTCTTTCCTGTGGGAACACAAGCTGTCTGTATACGTGTATGTGAAGTTCACACACCCGAGTGTTGTTCACAGTGGCCACTCCTTATGTAAGCACACCTGTCTGTCGCTCTATCGCATGATTGATGAATTCATTTATGGTGGAAGATCCAGTTTCCTCCCAAACAGCCTGCAGCATCTCCTGAATATAACAGCAGGGTGGATGTTGTTATTCGACGGCTTTATCAGCAAGTGTTGTTGAGTTTCTGACCTCCTGTTTAGATTGCACTTGCATTTTATGATGTACAATTATTGTATTACAAGTTAAAGACAAGACAAAAGATCAGTTAAAATAGATCTGTGTGAATACAGCCTGTTAAACCTGTCACTGTCATCAAAATAATGCTCAGAAAAAAACAAAAAATCCCTGACTGCCCTTAGAAAAACAAATGATGTGGTTTATTCATATCAATATAGGCCTAAACTGCTGAATTAATCTACTGTGTTGTTGAATTGATCTACACAACACGGTGATGTTATACTATTACCAAAAAATACACGTGTTTCATAGTAATATATTATTTAATCTCATTATTAAAAATCAGCCTTAATTCTGTCATTTTTGACAATTTATATATTTAGCTAAATAAAGCAGCAGAATATTCTCTCTAATGATAGTTTGGTAAAAAAACAAAAAAAAAAACTATTAATAATTCTGGATTAGATGAAACTGAAGGAAAACAACTTTAAATATGATTGCAGAGCAGTTATGTGAGGAAAAAGGATAGATTCATAATTTTTCTTTTTTTTTTTTACTTATGAATGTGTAGATTGAATTTCTACTATACTTTTCGTTCACTGCTTGTAATATTTCTGTGTTGCCTTTCATTACCTTATAATTACTTATATGTTTGGAAGCTATATTTAACTATTCTTAACAGAAAATGGTTTTGATTTGTTTTTAATAATAATAATGTAATTTAATACAATTTAATATAACTTTATAAATTTAGAATTTAATACATTTGATATTCAGAGTTAGTCATTAATTAACAATAAAATAAAGTGTAGATCATTTTAGAACCGACACCTACCCCAAAGTAAAACAGTCAAATATAGCGATTAATTCATACATATGATGCAATATAGTATTATTGTATTGATTATATAATGTATTAATAAGAATAAGAAGAATTTGGCACAGAACCACGTTTCTTCATTAGAGACATGGAGAACAGGGTCAGTTTGGGCACGAGTGTCCTGTCAGGGTTTCCTCGACCTCCCGTCTCTGATTGAAAGGACATGTGTTTGGGAGGATCCTGAAAACATAATGAAAGAGGTTTAGTTGGCTTCAGGTTTTCTTAGAAGACTAAAAAGATGAACTCTTGAAATGCCTCCAGTATTTACTAGACAGTAATTTGTAATCTGTATTCTAAACCCGGTGAACTGTTTAACCGGTGGCAGCTTTCCAAGCCCAACTTCCCTTCAACCCACTTAAACAGACGAGTTAGTTACGTGCAGGACCCGCCGGCCAAATAACATATTTGGGTCATCTGTTCCACTGCCCCACTTTTAGTCCCCCTACAAGGCCCCTTCCTCGTTCAGCCTTTCTATTTCCTTCATCTGGAGTCGTACAGGCTGAAGGCTTGGACACTGTTGTGTGTTTTGAAGGCAGGGTGAAGGTCTGGGTCAGTTAGTTCACTAATGACAAAAACAAGCCTCAGACGCGCCGGGGCTCAAAGAGAGAACATGGGTTGTAAACTGCACTACATACTGGTGACCAGTCTGACTTCATTTAAAGGCTTTTATGGTGAACTGGAGTGAAATGTTATGCAATAGAGTGCACCAGGCAGGTTTTGGAAGTAAAAATTGTATTCATTTTCTCCAGAGGGGAAAAATAAATCTTCAAAGACAGACCTGTTGTGAGCTCCGAGGTTGTTAATCTACTGTATGCTTTGTTGAACCCATCTGTTCGCATTCAACGTATTAATTAAACATATTTTTTAAAGAATCTTGTTTAATAGTAGAATTCATTGTAAAACTAAATTACCCATGATGCTGTAGAGAAAATTCCACCAGAATTGCAGCGAGCAAATTGCGCCAAAATATATTTAGCCCCACCCATTCTTGTGAAGCTCCGCCCACTCCCATGAAGCACTGCAAATGTAATCAAGTCACTGGATGCTTCATGAGATTGTAGTTCTTTCCTCACTAAAGCTGTTAAGAACAGAGTCTTGTACTTTTGTCTTATTGTCCGATTTACATTTTTGCTTCAAATAAAAATTTGTTATTCTTATCTTAGCTGATTGGCTTGGTTCATGGCTTATAATGTTTTAACAAAGACTTTTTAAAAATCCCTATTGGATAAATACTTCCAGAACCACCGCTGCTGAAAAGTGGGTGGGCTCTAATGAACTCTATAACTGGATATTAAAAGCCAATGGTATGAAGGAGAAGAGGAGAAAAGATGGCACGAAGGCGGGATGACTGTCCACAGGTGTGCATGTGTTGTCATTCATGCCCTGGTTTAGATTTCACACAGGTTTTATTTGGGAAACCTCAGCTGTTGACAGCAGCCTCAGGCCTCAAGCACCAAAGACAAAGAAAATAACTCCTGAGCCCTTTCAGAAAGATGGACGTTATATAATCTCATTCAAAGAGGTTTTGTGAACTTTTCAAACTCTAAGGGAACGGCCAGGAAAGATGTAATCTGTATTCTGTTTTTGTGTTGCTGGTTTGTCTTTCTGAAGGACTGTAAAACTTTTCTGGGGTTTGGCTTGAAAAGAGTATTGTATTTACTTGGGATTGTTGTAAACATGCTTCTTTTAGAGAGGAAGTAGGCCTATTTTTATCCTCTTTCCCATAGAAAATGGGCTCATATAGATTGTATGAGTGAGCGACCAATTTAATTACATGGAAAAGGAATGTTTTGCTGTTCTCCCACCAGTGGGGCTACAGAAAGATTCAGACATATGTGAACGACCTTAGAGGAGTTCATGTTTTTTCCTTTCCTTTGACCTTGGTGAGTCTT
The DNA here is from genome assembly GCF_936440315.1 of Barbus barbus. Taxonomy (NCBI): domain Eukaryota; kingdom Metazoa; phylum Chordata; class Actinopteri; order Cypriniformes; family Cyprinidae; genus Barbus; species Barbus barbus. The sequence continues at coordinate 28,332,359 of NC_136761.1, read as the reverse complement.
GAGTCCATGGGAACTGTAAATAAAATCTGTGCATAAAATGCTCGATCTGCCCTTGGACTGCTGTTAAACATGCATGCCGACCAAAAAAACGATGGAATTTACACTTATCTAAAGCAGAATGCCTTGACTTCTGTTGGCATAAGTGCTTGTTTATAAAACCCTTGGTTCGCCCTTGTTTTATTTTGAAAAAGTCTTTTTACAGTTTATGTGAAACTCTCGAGTGCGCCTCATTCTTTGTGAAGTTGCAGATGTGACCTAGTTCTGCCACAGGAATCATTACACATCTTGTTTTATTTTCTAGAGAAAACAAAGCAAATTCCAATCATCCTTTCTGCAAGAAAACTGCCTTTATCAGTCACTGCTGTTCTTGAGTTTTGTATATTGTGCATGAAGATGAAGGTCCCTGTGTGTGTGTGTGTGTGTGTGTGTGTGTGTGTGTGTGTGTGTGTGTGTGTGTGTGTGTGTGTGTGTGTGTGTGTGTGTGTGTGTGTGTGTGTGTGTGTGTGTGAATTTGCAATACTGCTGATACAGATGAGTGCATAAGTTTACATTCCTCGTGGTATCTGCAAGATGTTTAACATTCAAAAATAATGCATTTTGTTTTTTATTTCATATTGGCTTGATGAAGCTCTTTCATATAACAGATATATTCCACAAAGCAAAATAACTACTGAATGAACATAAATGATCCTGTCTTGAGTAGTGACGCTGCCACTGTTCTTTAGAAATAGCACATTTTGAGCTTTTCACAATTGAGGGACACACAAAACATTGGAAAAACTAAGATAGGTGCAAATATTTATTGATAAGAAGACGACAACATACTAGAAACCACTTTTAGAACAACTTTTGTAAACAGGATAAATAATGTAAATTGGTATTTTTTGTTGTGGGAAATATACATATATCTTTATAATTATACATTACTGACACTCTATCCTAAAATTTGATACTGTTAAGTGCTTTGACACAATCTGTATTGTTAAAAGCACTATATAAATAAAGGTGACTTGACTTTACCTATTTATATCTTTATCTCTTATGTTTATGAGTTCTGCAATTTAGGAGACAAAAGGGGTATGCAAACATGACTGTAAATTTGAATTTTTGAACATGCGTCCAAAGCTAAACTAATATGTTTACCTAAAACTTAATCTTTTATGAAAACACACGTCAGATTGTAGCTGACATCACCAGATAAAATATGCAAAGTCAGTGTTGTCTGCTCGTTTTGTGAAATTCAGTAAATGCTATGAAATTCTCAGGCTGATACTCATAGCTATCATCTTATTATTTTTCTTCTTCTTCTAGATTTTGTCTCTTTGTTTCTTCATAGGAAACCTTACTGTGACCAAATGTGATACTAGCAATCATCTGTACAGACTTCAGGCCAAACTAATCACCTTTTGTCTCTGTCTTTCTTTTAGGATTCAGAAAGATCAGCCTAGACGACCTACGGAAGGCCTACATCGTAAAAGATGTGCAGCAATACATCCTCCACCGCCTAGACCAGGAGGAGGCCCTGCGGCAACACCTCACCAAGGAGACAGCAGAGATGCTGAACCAGCTTCACATCAAGAGCAGTGGCTGCTTTCTATACCTTGAGCGAGTTCTTGATGGAGTGGTTGAGAACTTCATCATGCTGCGGGAAATCCGAGACATCCCGGGGACACTGAACGGTCTCTACCTTTGGCTCTGCCAGAGACTGTTTGTGAGAAAGCAGTTTGCCAAAGTCCAGCCAATCCTAAATGTGATTCTGGCTGCCTGCAGGCCGCTGACTGTCAGGGAGCTCTATCATGCAGTCTGGACTAAAAACATGACTTTGACAATGGAGGACTTTCAGAAGAAAATGGACATTCTCTCCAAGTTGCTTATTGATGGACTTGGCAGTACTAAGATCTTATTTCACTACAGCTTTGCTGAATGGCTCCTGGACGTTAAACACTGCACACAAAAATACCTTTGCAATGCAGCAGAAGGACACCGAATGATGGCCATGAGTTACACTTGCAGAGCAAAACAACTTAAACCTCTGGAGGTGCAGGAGTTTGCCTTTCACCTGATCAACTCGAACCTGCAGATCGAGCCCTTTAATCTCGCCCTTTGGATGGTGTGGAATGGCACCCCTGCTAAAGACTCCCTATCCACTTCAATCCCAAAAGAACAGGAGGTACTCCAACTACTAGTCAAAGCTGGGGCTCACGTCAGCAACGAAGATGACCACGCTTCGTGTATTTTGCAACAGGCCTTGGAACGCGAGGACTCTATTCGAACTCTGCTAGATAATGGTGCTTCTGTTAATCAAACTGACTCCAGCGGGAGAACTCTTTTAGCCAATGCTGCCTACAGCGGAAATCTGGATGTCGTGAACCTTCTCATCTCCAGGAGAGCCAACATGGAGTTGGCGGACAACCATGGGCAGACAGCACTTACTCTGGCAGCTAGACAAGGCCACACCAAGGTGGTCAACTGTCTCATCGGGTGTGATGCTAACATCAATCACACGGACCATGACGGCTGGACCGCCCTTAGGTCTGCAGCCTGGGGAGGTCACTCGGAAGTTGTGTCTGCGCTCCTGTATGCAGGCGCTAAAGTGGACTGCGCAGATGCTGACAGTAGAACTGCCCTGAGAGCTGCCGCTTGGGGAGGTCATGAAGATATTGTCCTCAACCTTCTTCAGCATGGAGCCGAAGTCAACAAGGCGGATAATGAAGGACGAACGGCGTTAATCGCTGCAGCATACATGGGCCACAGAGAAATTGTAGAGCATCTGTTAGATCATGGAGCTGAGGTCAACCATGAGGATGTGGATGGCAGGACGGCGCTCTCTGTCGCTGCTCTTTGTGTGCCAGCCAGCAAAGGCCACGGCGCGGTCGTAAGCCTGCTGATCGACCGTGGAGCCGAGGTGGACCACTGCGACAAAGACTGCATGACCCCGCTTCTGGTGGCTGCCTACGAAGGCCATGTGGATGTGGTTGATCTGCTTCTAGAAGGAGGAGCGGATGTTGATCACACTGATAACAATGGGAGAACACCTTTGCTTGCTGCAGCGTCTATGGGACATGCTTCTGTTGTCAACACTCTGCTTTTCTGGGGTGCGGCAGTGGACAGTATCGACAGTGAAGGCAGGACTGTGCTGAGCATTGCATCCGCACAGGGGAACGTGGAGGTCGTCCGAACTCTGCTGGACAGAGGACTGGATGAAAACCACAGAGACGATGCAGGCTGGACGCCGTTGCACATGGCCACTTTTGAGGGACACAGGCAAGTTTGTGATGCTCTCATTGAACAAGGTGCCCGCTGCACAGAGGTTGACAATGATGGACGTATCCCTTTGATTCTGTCTGCTCAAGAGGGTCATTACGACTGTGTGCACATCTTGCTGGAGAACAAGTCGTGTATTGACCAGAGAGGGTACGATGGGAGGAATGCTCTCCGAGTTGCAGCGCTCGAGGGACATCGAGACATTGTGGAGTTGTTGCTGAGCCACGGGGCGGATATTGACTTCAAAGATGCAGACGGTCGCCCAACTCTTTACATCCTGGCACTTGAGAATCAGCTGGCTATGGCGGAGTACTTCCTCGAAAACGGAGCCAATGTTGAGGCCAGTGATTTGGAAGGAAGAACGGCCTTGCATGTGTCATGTTGGCAAGGCCATGTAGAGATGGTCAGGTTACTAATCAACTACCATGCAGATGTGAACTCATGTGATAATGAGAAACGCTCTGCCCTCCAGTCGGCAGCTTGGCAGGGTCACATAAAAATTGTTCAAATCTTGATTGACAATGGTACCGTTGTAGACCACACATGCAACCAGGGTGCTACAGCTCTGGGTATCGCTGCTCAAGAGGGGCACATTGATGTGGTTCAGACTTTTCTAGAGCATGGTGCAGATCCAAATCACGCTGATCAGTTTGGACGCACTGCCGTGAGAGTGGCAGCCAAGGGTGGTCACACCTCCATAATCAAACTTTTGGAGAAATATGGCGCCACAAGTCTCAATGGCTGTAACCCGTCTCCTGTTCACACCATGGAGCAGCAAACGCCCGCTTCTGTTGCTGGGAAAGTGCAGTCTCTCACTATAAAGTCCAGTAGCTCTGGAAGCACAGGAGCTGGTGATGTGAATTCAGCAGGGCGAGGACAATCCAACGGACCTGTTCATGCTTTCAGCTCACCGTCAGAGTCTCCAGACTCAACAGTGGACCGGCAGAAGTCCTCCCTCTCCAATAACTCACTCAAAAGTTCAAAGAACTCTTCGTTGAGGACCACCTCATCCACTGCAACTGCCCAGACTGTCCCCATTGACAGTGTCCATGCCCTTTCTTTTATTGAACAGATCCAGCAGCATTCACTGCCTCGCAGTCGTAGTCGTCAATCCATTGTTTCTCCCTCCTCCACCACCAGGTCCGTCGGCACTCAGCCTGGCTCTCCAACCAGCGAGTATGACTGGAGCCAGGTGAAGCCAGGCCTCAAGTCCACCAAAGCATCCAAGAATGGGCAAAACTGCTCAAACAAAGGAACATCTGGTGAGAAGAAGAAGAGCAAGAATGGCTCTTATTCACAGAACCAGGTTCTTGAGTACGAACTGACTCAGTTTGATAAAAGGATTGTGCTCAATAAGCCAGTGTCCAACATTGCAGTTAAAGTTCCTCAATGTAAGATCATGGTGGGAAGATCCAGCACTCTGGATTCTGTCCAATCGCAGGAGCAGTTTTATATTCAGCCCCAGAGCTGTGCAGAGAAGAAGAGGAACGGTATTATGACCAACCCCAACTACCATCTACATGGAAACCAGGTTTTTCTTGGGAGAGTTTCAGTCCCCAGAACTGTTCCCAGCAGGGGCCACCAGGACCTTCTGGACAATTACCCAATAGGGGAGACGGAATTAAGCCTGAAACAAGCCCTACAGCTCCAGATTGACGGATCGGACTCTGGGTTAAACTGCAAAAAAGAGACGCCGTTATAACTGGTGAGTACATGATGTTTAAAGACTATTCTGTGGCTGAAAGCACATTTGTAACTTACATATATAGGGTATAAAGCCTTTGTCATTAAAAAAGCTTATGTCAGTGGTTCTCAAACTATGGTACGTGTACCACAAAATTCTAAATGCTACTATTGTGGTATATGTATGCTTTTAGATGCTCTTCTACTGCAAAGGGCAGCACGATTTATCCAAACAACAAGAATATTTATCAAAATCTGGTTAAATAAGTTGGTTTTCGAAGAAACTTAGCGACTAGACTGATTCGATCAAAGGTGGTACTTAGTCTGAAAAGTTTAAGAACCACTTATCTACATGTTGTAAGAATGCCAGTAGCTTCTCAAATACTGACCCAAGGAGTTTTGATGCCGTTTCAGGTGTCTTAATCCTAATTCGTTATTCAGAAAGAGACTGTGCCAAAGTGAATGCTTTCATCCGCAAAAGAACTGAAACCATTTTCCACACGTCTCTGTGGAATGTCTCAAGAAGAAAGGAACGTGGGAGAACCGAAGAGGGATTATCGCCCAACGGTGATGCAAATTCATACTCGTGCCTGTCGATGCTCCAGCCTTCTTGTGGTGACCATGATGCACACAGACGCTTTTATTTAATGAATTAATATTTAATAGGCAGTGGATGCACTTTCTTCCTTTTGTGTTCTTTTTTGGAAAAAAAAAATCTAAATTGTATTTAGTTTTTCTTTGCCTTTTAATGCTTTGTTTGTTTATCAGAGTTTACTTTAAAAAAGAAATGTAAATGTTTCTGTTTATTTTGACCTGTGTAAGTGCAACTGACAGCAATGTGCCGCTGGAGTACGTTGTTTCCTCTGACAGATATCACAAACTCTCCGTCATATTCACATCTTTAAATCTCTGAAAGTCTTCATTAGTCCTTCGGCGCACTCATAAAATCAGTCTTTAATAAGTCATAAAGTCTTAGTTTACTCTTCACACATATTTATTTCTGAGAAAAAGCCGGTTCCGGTTGTGCTGTATTTGCTAAAATCATGGTGCTATGTTTTGGCGTTGCCTATTATATATGTTTATTATTATTTTTAAACCACAAACGTCTTACTCTGTCATTTTAACTCTATATAATGTTTGTAGCATTATTGATGCCCTTAAAGAAGAGTAACTCTGGCTTTACCATATTTCATTATTTAGTCCCTGTGGGACCTGTCTTTTATTTGTTTGTTTGTGTTTTCCTCTATTTACATAATTGCATATTTAAACTAACGACGGTGTATCGTTAACTACAGAGTTTGGTGCTAAATGCAGAGTTCTCAGCGACTGAAGAAAATGCAACAAGTTTGCGCTGCGGTGAGAAAGCGGCAGATAACGTCAGGGACTTCTGATGATAAGGTCAGCGAAAGGTCATTGAGCTTTTTACTCATGCCAAGCAGCAAACTGCAGTAATATTTGGATTTCAGGACAGGGTTTGAAATGTATACCCCTCAAGCCAAAGTTAAAACACAAAAAAGCCCATGGTCTTGTGAAGCCGGATCTCATGTCTCTGAGCCGTGGCTCTCTGTGGGGGAGGGAGAACGGGGCGGGTGTGGAGTGGATTTCAGACATCTGTTTGCTATGAGAGGAGACTCTTAGTAAGGCCATATTGGGTGTAACTGCAACAGAAAACTTGTCCTCTGAAGAATTACAGAAAGGCACTTTACTAAGCCTGGGACAAGGACAGAGAATGAGCCTTTTAAGATGAAGATGAACCCTGGACAGTATTCAGAAATCTCAAGCCATCTGTATTACTGATGTTTTCTTTTTCTCCTTTGTTCAGCTGTTTTGGTTCTGAGCCTGGAGTTCATTGCAAGAGAAGTTTGATTGTAAATAGCTGACCGTGTACATTGAAAACGTTCACATTTTGAAATTTAATTTCCTGTATTATATTGCGCTGAATTTTTAAGTGCTTAATAAACATATCTGCTTTTCTGCCAAAGCTATTCATTAAGTGTTTCTTCTTAATTTGTGGTGTCGATCGTGACTATTGTTGTTGCTCTTGTTGATTTGACAAACTTACATTGAAGGAGGGACTTGAGCAGCATTGAAACACCCTATGACATAGATTTGAGTGGGTGAGCATCATGCATGTTGTCTTTACAAATATCAAATCTACTTTAGATTAAGGCAAACCCATTGATTTTTCATGCACTGGTAAATTTTTGTTCAGTTTTTGCCTTATTTTGCTTCAATAACAGCTGTTGTTTCAGACTAGTGGAAAGAAAACATCCAAAAAAAAACATTTTAAGTTTGTTTTATTTCACTTATTCTATTTGCATCTGTAGATTTCGGATTTCAAGTTTGTTTGTCCACTTCAGCAGCACTTACATACACCAAAACTTAGAATTTTATTCCTCTCTTTATTCTGAAGGATTTTATAGAAGGGTTTGTTCATATATCATTCACACTGATTTATACAACATTTTATTCTTAAAAAAACATGGTAAAAACTATATATATTTAAAGTCTGAGAGTTTTTTCTCTACTTCAGCAGCACTTACATACACCAAAACTTAGAATTGAATTCCTCTCTATATTCTGAAGGATTTTATAGAAGAGTTTGTTCATTTATCATTCACACTTATGTTTACAAAATTTTATTCCTAAAAAAACATGGTAAAAACTATATATATTTAAAGTCTGAGAGTTTTTTCTCTACTTCAGCAGCACTTACATACACCAAAACTTAGAATTTTATTCCTCTCTATATTCTGAAGGATTTTATAGAAGAGTTTGTTCATATATCATTCACACTGATTTATACAACATTTTATTCCTAAAAAAACATGGTAAAAACTATATATATTTAAAGTCTGAGAGTTTTTTCTCTACTTCAGCAGCACTTACATACACCAAAACTTAGAATTGAATTCCTCTCTATATTCTGAAGGATTTTATAGAAGAGTTTGTTCATTTATCATTCACACTTATGTTTACAACATTTTATTCCTTAAAGCATGGTTAAAGCAAAAATGTGTTTGTTTTCTGACTGTTGACAGTATTTTCTGATTTATGGAGTGATTAAAAAAAAGAGAAATCAAACCAAAATCCACTCTGTAAAAACCTTTAACTCAAATATGTCAACAAAATCAAACAAGAACTATCAACCTGACTTTATCCAACGATCAGATTTATGTTCCTGAAATGTATGCAGATTTAATGCCTCATTTGCATATTTAAACATTACATTTCAGAAAATTTGTAATGCAAAACAATTGTACTGTGATTAATCAGCTGAGGAGAGTATGATGCTGTCTAGTAGTTAAATTGTCATCCTATTCACCTGTAGTGTCTTGCCTTAAAATCATTTTCCAAGTTCTTTGTAAGTTATACAGTCTTTGGATATGGACTCAGTGTCCTGATTCATCACACAGCCTGCAGACACCATGACAAAAATGCTTTGTGTTGATGTTTTTACCCCTTATCTGGAGACTAGATCTCTCACAAAAAGGAGCCAGTGATATCTGACAGCTTTCACACATGAAATATCTTGTGCTTTCAGAGTCCGGTTGATAAGACAGAGAAAAGCTGATTCTGCTTCCAGTTGTTCATGCCACTAGGTAAAGTGTGACAATCGCACATGCATCCAAACAAAAACTGAGAACACTGACTGTCACTGGAAATATGTTTCAGAATATTTGCACATATGTTACAGTATAATGGATTTTTTTTTAAACCCAAACAGAAATATCGCACAATGTCTAAGCTATTCGTTCATACATTGAAAAAGAAGGGGACTGTGGCTTTCTAAAAAAGTGCTTTGCTTTAAATAGCTTTGTGTGGGCAGTATAGCTCTCAAATCTCATTCGTGCTTGCGTTCAGGTCGGCCAAAACCAGGCCAGGTTTGACATCACGAAAGAACCAGCGATATTTGACAGTCGACGTCGAACCTGCTGAGACACGTCTCAAATTGAACCTGCATCATCAGGTTAGATTTTCAATGAATAACGCTATTTTCATCTTTCTGACAGAAAGCTGTTGTATCATTTCATAATACTTGGAATAAAGGACAAGACCCATACTAAGTACTTGTATGGTGCTTTTTCTAAACTACTGGAGTATTGTAAAGTTGGGACAATATTTGGACAAGTTTTGAACAAATACTTGAGTATCTAAGTAAGGTCAAGGAACATGTTTAGAGTATTATTGTTCAGTTCACAGCACACAAAATCATAAATTGACTCATTCTACTAAAAACGTAACCCTGTACCATAAAACCAGTCATTAGGGTCGATTTTTTCGAAATTGAGATTTATGCATCATCTGAAATATTAATAAATACATTTTCCATTGATGTATGGTTTGTTATGATAGGACAATATTTGGCTGAGATACAACTATTTGAAAATCTGGAATCTGAGGGAGCAAAAAAATCTAAATATTGAGAAATTCGTCTTTAAAGCGGTCTAAGTGAAGTCATTAGCAATGCATATTACTAATTAAAAATGAAGTTTTGATCTATATATGGTAGGACATTTATAAAATATCTTCATGGAACATGATTTTTACTTATTATCCTAATGATTTTTGGCATAAAAGAAAAATTTATAATTTTGACCCATGTGTTGATGTCTATGTGCTCCAGGATACAAATAATCTTTGTAAAAGCTACTTTTTTGTATTTGTTAAAGGGTTTTGAGCCAAAATATGATCATTCTGTCATCATTTACTCGCGTTCATGTCATTTCAAACCTGTATGATATTTTGAAGAACACAGATCCAAAAATATTGGACCCCACTGACTTTCATTAAATGGTAATTTTTCTCTAAATATATATTGTTTTTAGTAAATGAAGACAAAATGTTTGTTTCTGGGTGGACTGTCTCTTTAAGGGTTTGTTGCGGCCCTTAGAAAGCATAAAGCTCTTGAGAACTCTAAGAATCTGACAGCAGTGAAGAGCTGCAGCAGATGCTGGTATTACTCCAGCTTTCCTCAGTCTTTCCATCGTTTGTCCTGCGGTGAGCGCCGTAATTACACAGCCGCGTCCTGAGCTGCACGTGGCAGCCATAGGTTGAGGGGCTGCAGCTCAAACCTCAAACTTTTAACCGAGTCATGTCTAAATGTTTCCTGTTACGCTGACCCGACAGATTTATAGGCTACGTGACGCTGAGCCACGTAACAAACCGCAGCGGCGCACTGCGAAAACATCTCGTCCTGTGTCCATTCAGATTTAATGGCGTGCAGGATTTTTATCAATCACTGTTGCCTGTCTGGGTTGTTATCTTTAGCTAAAACTATTAAAAAAATATGTTTGTTAACTGAAATGAAAGAACATAAATAGTAATATATAGAATGAAGAACATAACAATATATACAAATGACAAAAGCAGATAAATCACTAGAAATGAATATGAAAGCTGAAAATACTAAATATTAAAAATATGAATAGTATATAAATTATTCTAAAATAAGACTCATTGGAGGCTGATAACATGGCTTATTATTTCCAAATGCATTTCACTCAAAACGTGATTTCATTAAATGAATATACATTTTATTTAACTTTTTTTTTTTTCCTTGAACAGCCATAGAGTTAAAAATCATTGACAAAAACATCTCTATTAGCGCATCTGAGAAGCTGTGGTCTTCATGGACAGATGGATGGAGAGAAACGAATTCAGTAATCAGTAAAGCTGTCAGCAGTAACGGTCAGATAGTCACTGTGTGTTCTGGACTCTGGGAATCTCTATCTCAACAGCTGTGTGTGTGTGTGTGTGTGTGTGTGCGCGCGCGCTGTGGCAGTGTTTTGGATGCCTTGTGAGGATTTCTTGAGGTCTGTGTGTGAGCATGTGTTCAGAGTTGAGCTGAGGACACGTCTCTGCTGTCAGTGAATTATAGTCTCATGCAGCAGAACTTACAGTTACTGGAACTTCCTGTAGTCAGACACACACACAAGCACAGTCTGTTAGAAAGCCTGAGACACAATAATGGGTGTGTTTATGTTTCCTGATGCTTTTAAGCATCTCTTGATTGTGCTGCTGAGTGAGGAGGGGTGTGTGTGTGCGTTTTTGTAACAAATGAGGACATAAATGTGTATAATGACACAGGTATTACAAGGTGAAGGTGACTTTTCAGGACATTGACCCATGTCCCCACGTTTCAGAACACTTATAAATCATACAGAGTGAGTTTTTTAGGGAAAGTAGAAATGCACAAAGTCTCCTGTGAGGGCTAAGTTTAGGTGTAGGGTTGGTGTAGGGCAATAGCACACACAGTTTGTTCAGTATAAAAACCATTACGCCTATGGAGAGTCCACATAAACCACAAAAACCAACGTGTGTGTGTGTGTGTGTGAGTGTGTGTGTGTGTGTGTGTGTGTGAGTGAGTGTGAGTGTGAGTGTGTGTGTGTGTGTGTGTGTGTGTGAGTGTGTGTGTGTGAGTGTGTGTGTGTGTGAGTGAATACACAGGTGTGACCCAATAGAACACTGAATAATTTATAGATGGCTTGATGTGTCACATGGTCATGTGACTTTAACCTCCATTAGCTTTACATCTGCAGAACGAAAAGAAAAGAACTGACACCTTGCAGTTCAAGAGTCTGAATCCTGATGTTAATTAACAGGAATCTGAATTGTCATTTGAATTAAAGGACGAGGAGTTTTCAATTAAGAGAAATTCAATTAAATGTCAGTTTAATTCTGTTTCCTTACATTTAATTCAAATTGCAATACTGCGTTCTGTTTGCTCTCAATTCTATTCTGAATTTTGCACAACCACTAGAACCAGATTTTCTTTATGTCTTGCATTTTGCTTAAATACATTATATATAAACTAAAACATTCTGAAAATGTTTTGTTTTTAATCTTATTTTCACAGTTTGATTTCTTTGGACTGTAGATGTTCCCAGACTAAAGACAGAAACACCTGTCAGTCGAGCGCATCCACATATGTCTGTCTGCATTCATTACTGTAATCGTTAAGCGCTAAGACAGACCGTGACCCCGCCGAACGCACAGGTCAGAGGTCACGCAGGGTCAGACCAGGAGTGTGTGTGTGTGTGTGTGTGTGTGTGTGTGTGTGAGAAGCCAAATGTGTAATTTTACTGCCATTGTGGTTGTTTCCTAAATCAACGCTCCTCGTCTGGTTTGGTCACAGTGTGACAACCCAAAACTACTCACCGGCCAACAATAACAAAACATGTCTTTAATATCAAACACTGAAATTGATCAGAATTATTCTGAACTGCAGAAGTGGAACAATATGGAAAATTATCAACACTGGCTATATAATTCAGTAAATGAGGAGTTTTGTAAACAAGGATTTACCAGCTGTCTATTATAACTTATATGCGTGTGTGTATATATATATATATATATATATATATAATAAATAATATACATGATGTAATACATTTTCATTTTATTTACAACCCTAAATGTGTCTAAATATGTTTTTTACATTTCTTTGCATTTTTCCTGCTTACAAACCTGAGACACCAGATGAAAAACATTCATTGATTTCTTTCCTTCACATGTTTTATTAATGTCAAGAGGAGAGAAATAGAGTCTGTGTGTGACTAATGATTGAGGTTCATTCAAGGACAACGCTATGTGTGTGTGTGTGTGTGTGTGTGTGTGTGAGAGAGAGGGAGGAATAGCTCAGATTGACTGGTGTGTGTTTGTGTGTGTGTGTTTGTGTGTGTGTGTGTGTGTGTGTGTGTGAGTGTGTGAGGGGGAGGAGCGGCTCAGATTGATGTGTGTGTTTGTGTGTGTGTGTGAGAGGGGGAGGAGCGGCTCAGATTGATGTGTGTGTTTGTGTGTGTGTGTGTGTGTGTGTGTGTGTGTGTGTGTGTGTGTGTGTGTGTGAGAGGGGGAGGAGCGGCTCAGATTGACGTGTGTGTTTGTGTGTGTGTGTGTGTGAGAGGGGGAGGAGTAGCTCAGATTGACTGGTGTGTGTGTGTTGAATTTATGTCACTGTGTTAATTGGAGCTCCTTCAGCTCTCAGTGTTCGATCCACATCTGTGTGTGTGTGTGTGTGTGTGTGTGTGTGTGTGTGTGTGTGTGTGTGTGTGTGTATTACCATATAAATGGCTCTCTGAGAGATTTCAGCTGTTGTCAGGCTGCAGGGCATTATGGGAAGGGAAACAGACAGGTGTTAAAACTGATCACAATCATATCAGTATTACTGTCTATTACTCAGCCGCTGCAGAATAACGAGCAGACAGTTCACTGATTAATAATGTCCTTCTCTCTCTCTGTTTGTGAAATGAAATATCTTCTCTCTCATTTTAATGTCACTTTGTTTTCTCTCAGACCGCTGTGTTTTGTCACACTGAGCTCGGTGTTAGTAAACCAACACGACGCTGACGTCTGCTGTGAAATCATGTTTCCTCGAGCTGCTCCGTCATGATGAGGAATAAAGAGACTCAGGTTTGACAGACTTTACCATATTTATTTACTGGGAGATCAAAATCATATCTCAAATACGAAATAATTATATTGAGGGGAAAAAGAAGAAACATGTTTACAGAAATACACATCTTTAATTAGACTCTCAAACATCTGGTATTTTTGTTATTGTTTGTAAGTCTGAGGGATGAGATTGAAGAATTCAAGAAGGAAAGTTGGTTTGAATGAAAACTTTGGCATATAATATAAAGAATTGTTGATATTTTCAAGATATATTTAAGGCTTCTCTCAGTATAAAACAGTATCTTTGATTAAAAAAAAAGAAGCAGTGATTAACTTCTGTTGGGAACCAAACATTTGTTGACGGTAGCCATTGACTTCCATAGTGTATTTTTCCTTATGAAAGTCAATGGCTACCAGCAACTGTTTGGCTCCCAACATTCTTCAAAACATCATCTTTTGAGTTCAACAGAAGAAAGAAACTCGTAACACTTTACTTAAAGCCTTTATGTATAATGCATTATAAAGGGCTATTAAAGGGTATAATGCATTATAATTATTCATAAGGTACGTTGTAAAAAATTGTATCTTGTCATAAATAATTATAGCCAAATTTAAATTGCATAGTGTAACAATAAGTTGAAAAGTGTTATAATGTATTAACTGTGGTTTACAACTATTCGTGAGTTTGTACGAGGCATCATAAGTTGCATTACAAGGCATAATTATTGCATTAAAACTACTTTTGTAATTCATTATGCATAAATGCTTTAAGTAGAGTGTTACCAGAAACACCTGCAGGTTTGAAACAACTCAAGGAAGAGTAAATGAGGACAAATGTAATTTTTTGGTGAACTGTCCCTTTAATAAACGTCACTGATGTGTACATGTGGACGAATCTGTGTTTGATGTGAGAATAGGATGTTTAATGAGGTGAAAACACTGCAGGATTGGATTTTCTCTGTTGAACAGATGTGATGCTGTAAAGTGTGTTTATTACATTCTGATGAAAGATTACAAAGACAAGCATCATCCCAGTAAGAGTGAATGAATGAAAGTAACTGAGTTGGGTTTGATTTGTTGCTGGCCTGTGAGGTGATTCTCTTCATAAACAGCTGCGTGATGAGTCTGCACTCGCCCAAACACAGACACGCTCAGAGGCGCTTATCGTGAGAGCAAGATCATAAACGAGCAGAGACGTGATTATACCTGCCCTCCGTCATGAAAGCAGAGGACAGGTGGATGGATGCTCTCTGTTTTTATTTCTGATCATACTTTCATCTGATGGACAAAGAGCTGCTTTAGACGAGAAGTGTCTGTTCTAGAGAGAGAAGAATAAATAAGCTCATTCTCTGTGTCAGGTGACTTCAAACAGGACAAAAGACCCGCCTACTTCCTGTTAGCTAAAACACTCAGTACCTGGTGTGTGTGTGTGTTTTCATCTGTAAATGTCTCTAATATTCTGTTGCATAAGCAGTAGAGCAGTGATGAGTTAGTTCTGAACGATCACCATTTCAATTTATACTTATTTTATGAAAAAAAGTGAAAAATCAACTTTTGTGTGAAAAAAGAACAAAATGCATCTACACTTAATTATTCTTATATATAAGAAATATATAAAAAATATTTCATCAAATCACAATATCGAGAGATCATAATTTTAAAATATATTTTATATACACTCACCTAAAGGATTATTAGGAACACCTGTTCAGTTTCTCATTAATGCAATTATCTAATCAACCAATCACATGGCAGTTGCTTCAATGCATTTAGGGGTGTGGTCCTGGTCAAGACAATCTCCTGAACTCCAAACTGAATGTCAGAATGGGAAAGAAAGGTGATTTAAGCAATTTTGAGCGTGGCATGGTTGTTGGTGCCAGACGGGCCGGTCTGAGTATTTCACAATCTGCTCAGTTACTGGGATTTTCACGCACAACCATTTCTAGGGTTTACAAAGAATGGTGTGAAAAGGGAAAAACATCCAGTATGCGGCAGTCCTGTGGGCCAAAATGCCTTGTTGATGCTAGAGGTCAGAGGAGAATGGGCCGACTGATTCAAGCTGATAGAAGAGCAACTTTGACTGAAATAACCACTCGTTACAACCGAGGTATGCAGCAAAGCTTTTGTGAAGCCACAACACGCACAACCTTGAGGCGGATGGGCTACAACAGCAGAAGACCCCACCGGGTACCACTCATCTCCACTACAAATAGGAAAAAGAGGCTACAATTTGCACGAGCTCACCAAAATTGTACGGTTGAAGACTGGAAAAATGTTGCCTGGTCTGATGAGTCTCGATTTCTGTTGAGACATTCAGATGGTAGAGTCAGAATTTGGCGTAAACAGAATGAGAACATGGATCCATCATGCCTTGTTACCACTGTGCAGGCTGGTGGTGGTGGTGTAATGGTGTGGGGGATGTTTTCTTGGCACACTTTAGGCCCCTTAGTGCCAATTGGGCATCGTTTAAATGCCACGGCCTACCTGAGCATTGTTTCTGACCATGTTCATCGCTTTATGACCACCATGTACCCATCCTCTGATGGCTACTTCCAGCAGGATAATGCACCATGTCACAAAGCTCGAATCATTTCAAACTGGTTTCTTGAACATGACAATGAGTTCACTGTACTAAAATGGCCCCCACAGTCACCAGATCTCAACCCAATAGAGCATCTTTGGGATGTGGTGGAACGGGAGCTTCGTGCCCTGGATGTGCATCCCACAAATCTCCATCAACTGCAAGATGCTATCCTATCAATATGGGCCAACATTTCTAAAGAATGCTTTCAGCACCTTGTTGAATCAATGCCACGTAGAATTAAGGCAGTTCTGAAGGTGAAAGGGGGTCAAACACAGTATTAGTATGGTGTTCCTAATAATCCTTTAGGTCAGTGTATAATCTAATAATGCCTTTTAAATTTGTTTTTTTTGTTTTTTTTTATTAACGCTTTAGACAAAATATTAAATATTTATTAAAAAAGTTTGCATATGTATTTTTTATTCATATTTGCTCCATCAGGCTTTTATGGGTCATAAAGTCTGATACAGTAAGAAAAAAACAGCTCAGTTTTATTCAGAGTAATGCAATGCTGATTGAGAGATGAAGAAATAAACGCTCCTCAGAAGATGTGAGATGAAGATCATTCCTCCGCTGAGGAACAGAGAAAGTAAAGCTTCTGGAAACAAACGCTCCTCAAAAGATCCTGATGATCAGATTTGAGACTAAAAATGATTGATGGAGAATCAAGTAAAGCTGAGCTGCTTCAGTCCAGAAAGTGTTCATCTGGAGATATGACTGCATTTATTCTGATGTTTACTTAAACATAAAGTTTCATTAAAACTCTGCTGTTATTCTGTCCTGTTGTTCAGGTTCTGATCATCGTCTGATCTGTGAGTCTTCATCGGTTTCTCAGGAGGTCGGGGAACAGCACAGGTTCTGATGGATTTTGTTGCTCTGAAGAAACCTGTCGGTTCTTCCCTGGAGCGCCCTGTCATCCTCATGAAGGAGACAATCAGTAACCCGTCTGCTTCATTTACACACGCACACACACACACACACTCTCTCTCACACACACACACTCTGTCACACACTAACACACACACACACACACACACACACACTCTCTCTCTCTCTCTCTCTCTCTCGCTCTCTCACACACACACACACACACACACTCTCTCTCTCTCGCTCTCACACACACACACACACACACACTCTCTCTCTCTCTCTCTCTCTCTCTGTCACACACACACTTCATTGATCAGGATCTCAGGGCTGAATCTCGAGGGGAGTTTTCTCCTCTTCAGCTTGTCATGTCAGATTCTCATCATTCGAGAGCAGAAGAGCCGCTCTGACCTCTTGCTGCAGGAACAGAGCAACAGAAGTGTGTGTTTGACCCTCAGTTATCACAGATAATCAGCTCTGATACGCTGGAGCAAAAGCTGTTCTGGGTCTGTTAATCAGAATTCAGTATGATTTATTAAAATCTATCAAAGCTTATCTAATAAAATTCACCTAATATAGTCTATACACGTTTTGGTGCAGGAATTACTTAGAAACAATTTTCACTTATATTTTGCTAGTAGGTTTTACAAACAGTTACAAAGAAACGGCAAATAACATTGAATTAAACATTACATTTTGAAGTAATGAATATAATGTATATGCAAGTGTAACAGACGTAGGCAAGCAAGCGCCTCAAAAAGAGGCGCTCTGGCGACTGACGCTAGAGGCCGTGGTTCCTTGTTAGAGCGCCCGCCTCTTAATCAAACTTGAGTCAGTTGCTAAGGCAATGCTTCTCATTTTTAAAGTTTTTAATCTGATAATTGTTACATTATTTCAGTTTTTTTCAATTACTGAAAATTCTGGATTACACTTAAAAAAAAATCTATAAATAGTTTGAAAAATGTAACATTTTGTCAGTATTTACTTCATGCTGTTCTAAATCTTCTAAAATGGGATGTTTAGCATTAATAAAATCAGTCTGGTTTTGTGAAATTAATTTACTTATTTATAAAAAGGATGAATCTCAAATGACTGAAATTGTGATATGACTTCAGATGCACGAGGTTATGAGGTTATGAGGTTATGAAGCTCATTCACTGTGGTCAAACTGAGCAGGACTTTCCTCAAAATACATCTGTTGTTTTCCACAGAAGAACAAATATGGGTTTGGAAGGACATGAGGGTGAATAAACGATGACAGGACGATCATTTAAGGCTGAACTTTCCTTTAGCGCAGTAATGAAGGAATGTGGAGCGTGATGAAATCCTGCAGGTTTGTGGAGGTCTGGTATCTGAGGTTCGTCTGCATCAGTGAGGAACCTCAGCCGTTCTCCGTCTGATGGATGTTCCAGATGTTTGTCGGCCCCCAGCGCAGCGGCCGGAGGAAACACGACCCCACAGAACCCCAGAAACCAGAGCTGAAGACCAGACTGAGAGGAAAGAAACCAGAGCGGGAGCTGGATCAGATTCACTAAACCACACCAGGAACGAGAGGAACACATCAATGAGCATTATTTTAGTATCAGTTCTTTATTTTATTTTAACATTTAGTATTTTGTTGTTTTTGTTATTTTTATTAGCTTTTTTTGTCAATATAGTTTTCATCATAGTTTTCTTTTTCTTTTTTACTACAAGACAAACTAAATGAAAATGTTGCCTTGCAAGCTCAAATAAAATACGTTTTATATATATATATATATATATATATATATATTTTCAGTTAAATTTTAGTATTACAGTAGTCTTTGTTTTACTTATAATTTATATACAATAACTTAATGTTTTACAGTGTGACGTTTCATTACTGTTAACTACTTGCCAGTGTTATTTTAGTATTTTTTAAGTAAAATGATAGTATTTCAATTGAATTCACTTTTATTTTTATGTTTTCAGTTTTCTTTAAGTTAAGTTTAAGTTCTGGTCATTTTTTATGTGGTTTTCATAATTATTTGAGAATTGTTGCTTTGGCAGCTAGCTGAAATAAGTTTCTTTATTTCAGTTCATTTATATTTAAATTAACATTTAGTAATTATAGTAATTTTAGTTCTAGTTAAATATAATAGCCCTGTGATTTATTATTATTTTTATATTTTTAATTAGGCCTAGATTTAATTTATTTTTATTACTTCCACTTATTCTGTTGCCATTTTAAAATGAAGATTGTGTGTGCGTGTGCAACTGTAATTGAATTTCCTGTCGTATTGACAGCGTGTGTGTGTGTGTGTGTGTGTGTGTGTGTGTGTGTGTGTGTGTGTGTGTGTGTGTGAGAGACCTACTAAAGTCTTGGAGTTGTTTCTCCAGTCAGATGGTTGGAGGTGTTGGACGAAGGCCATCAGTGCGTCTCTAACACACTCATGTGCTGCTGCTGTGAGTTACACAGATCACACACACACACTGATTCACATCAGGCCTACATGAGTAAGGAAAGATAGAAAAATGATAGTTGCATTACAAATATGGATCCAAATGAAGAACAGAGGAATAGAACAGGGGTCTAAATGAAGCTGCCGGCAGTGAAATGATCTGAGGGTCGTTCACTGAGAGAAATTCCTCTCCAGATGTTTGTTTGTGTGTGTGAATGTAGTTTTATCTGCTAATGAAAGAATATTTCTGTGAAAAGCGGGCCTGTGTAACACGTGAGGGATGGAAGTAATTATTACTGTGTGGAACAATGCATGTTTGATTTCACTTCATTTTTAATGTAACTGAATGTTGCACAAAATAGAATTGATCACTAACTTGAATAATATAAAATATAAGTATTTACATATATATATATATATATATATTTACTGTATATATATTAGTCGAATCTGTTGTTTTCACTTTTATACATACGATGTTTGCAATAATGATGTCATGAGATCTATATGTCATTCAATGAAAAACATTCATCAAAATCAATGACAATTTGTACACAAGGATAAATTATTTTTTCACACGATGAAATCATCTTAAATGTCTTCTGTTTCTGTAGGTGATTCTGAGACTTGAACTACAGAACTAGTACTAGTGAGGACTAACTTGGCAAAGACTGCTAAGTAAAGTTCACTGATGCTGGAAAACATGAAGCTGGAAACAAAAGCCTCATTTCAGAGCTGTGTGTGTGTGTGTGTGTGTGTGTGGTTTCACTAGTGAACACTAGAGGCATCAGAGTCACGTGTTGAACTGTAATGACTGCCATATGAGCCTGTTAAACTTTCCATCACACACACACACACACACACTCGGGTCACTCCAGGAGAGAGAGATCGACCCACATTCTGGTTCTGCTCGGCTCAAGCTGCTGTTTATTTGCTCTGAACATTTTAATAATGAGTTTCTCTCTCTCTACAACACAAATCCAAAACCCATAAAACTCCTCTGAACGTGTGTGTGTGTGTGTGTGTTAGAGATACACGTGGCCTTCAGATGGGTTTGTTCAACTTTTATATGAATATCATTCAGATATGAGTGTCCCAGTGATTGAAATACTGTGTACACAGTGCCCTCCATAAGTATTGGAGCAGTAAAGACACAATTGCTCTGTTGGCTGTGGAGTCAAGACATTTGCAAATATGATTAAAAGATGAATATGAGACAAAACTACAGAATGTCACATTTTATTATTAGCCGTTTCAACACATACATGTTTTACCAAATAAAAAGTTCAGCACTTTTAGAGTTCATCCCACTCATTGATGTGAGCATAAGTATTGGGACAGTTGAACATAAGGCAGATATAAAAGATTAAAAGCTATTATTTAGTTGCAGATCCCTTGCACACAATCACAGCAGTGAGTCTGTGACCCATAGACATCACCAGACTCTTGCTCTCATCCTTTCAAATACTTTTCCCAGCCTTTAATGAAGCTGATTCCAATTGTTGCTTGTTTTGGGGAGTTTCTGCCTTTCCTCTCCTCTTCAGCTGCTGAAATTCATCTTCAATCAGATTTAAATCTGGAGATTGACTTGGGCAATCTAACACGTTCCATTTCTTTGCTCTTATAAACTCCTTGACTGAACTGGCAGGGTGTTTTGGGTCATTGTCCTGATGCAATATGAAGCACTTCCCAATGAATCTGGTGGTATTTTCTTTAATATTGGTAGGCAAGATGGTTTTGTACCCTTCCAAATTAATTCTGCTACTGTCATCATACATTAAGTCATCAGTAAAGTTGAGAGGGCCTGTTCCAGAGACAGCCATGCATGCCCATGCCATGACACCACCTCCACCATGCTTTACAGATGAGGCTGTATGCTTGGGATCATTGCAGTTCCCTTTATTTCTCCACATTAGTGCTTTCCCATCACTTAGATAAAGGTTCATCTTTGTCTCATCGGTCCACACACACAGTTCCAAAACTCTTCTGGCTCACCTTTGTGCTTTATTGCAAACTCTAATCTTGCCTTTCTATGTTTGGTGCTGGTCAGAGGTTTGCATCTTGCTGTGTAGCATCTGTAATTCTGTGTCAAAGTCTCCTGAGGACAGTAGATTGTCAGAGCATCACCCCAGCTTTCTGGAAGTTGTTGCTGATTTTACAGACACGTCTTTTAGGGTTCATTTTCACAGCTTTTATGATTTGTCTGTCATCATCTACTGTTGTTTTCTCAGCCGATCAGGTCGTTGTTGGTTGCTGGTGGTTTCCAAACTCTTGATTTCTCCATGCCCTTTGTTTTTGCTAGAGCGCTAACTGACTTCCTCTTTTCTTTTAGCATCTACATTGCTTGCTTTTCTCTCAAAGTCAGCTCCCTCGTCTTCATCCTGGTTTGTGTGTCATCATCGAATGCAAGATTCAGAATACAGAAGTAATGGATATAACTGATACGACACATTCCCTGCTTTTAATATCTGAAGAATTAATGCAACAGGACACAGCTGATCACTTAGAAAGACCTGAGAGGCAACTGCTCCAATACTTATGCTCACATCAGATAGAGGGATGAACTCTAAAAGTGCTGAACTTCTTAGCTGCTAAAACATCTGTGTGTTGAATCACCCAATAATAAAATGTGACATTCTGTAGTTTTATCTCATATTCATCTTTTCAGCTTTAACATATTTAAACAAAACACTTTCTTCTCATTTAAAGCGTTAAATCCTTGACATTTACTCCTTGCATAATAATGCATGTCGTTAGCATATTCATGTATTTAAATCACAGCACATTACAGACTCGACCGCTCAGTGTCTCTCTGATGAAGGACGTGATTGATTATGAAACATCAGTTTGATGGAAATTCAGTTTCAGACATATAAACTCTTTCTGAACAACATTAAACCTAAAGAACAGATTCGGCTAATTCTCTTCTGCTGGTTAATGGTCACAACATGCAAGTAAACAAATTAAATATTTCATCAGTATTTCAGCATTTAAAGTGTTTAAATTTAAAAATGTTTTAGTTGTTCTTTTTATATTTTCATTTTTAGTTTCTAATTTTCATTTAATTTAACTTAATTTACTAAAGTAATTAAATTTTTTTATAAAAACTATATAGACATTTAAAAAACGAATAAATATGGCAAAACAATAAAATTATTTGGACTAACAAATTCATGCTGGACAGACTGCATTCACAAAACATGTAATTTTAATAAAGTTTAACTAGTTCAACTTATGTACTAAAATAACTAAAACTTAAAATAAAAACTATACACATAAAACATTACGAGGGGGAAAAGCCTAGCAAAAACACAAAAAAGATTTACTAAAATTTAAATGAAGGCGAAAAAAAATAAACTAATTTAAATGAAACATTTAAAACATTTAATACTAAAACATTTAAACTAATTTAAATGTTAATGAAAACTAATGTCTCAGTGAAAGTAAAATCCCACTGATCGGAAGTTCAGGCAGGAATGGTCGGGTTCTTCTGGGTTTTCAGTGTAACACAGTCTGGATCTGAACAGATGAGAGATGTGTAATGTTTGGTTTGTTCAGCAGATGTTTGAGAACTTTCTCTCTCTTCTGCAGGAGTCCTGAACATCCTGAAGATCAAGAAACATCAAAGAAGCGTCTGATCATCGACACACTGAACACTGATCTGAGGTAAAACACTGATGCTTGCTGGACCAACACAGCATTTATCTTTCATAGAGCAATAAACCACCACAGAACAGATCAGAACATCTACCAGTTGACTCCAGCTCATCAATTAACATCTTGTGAAGCCAAAAGCTGCATGTTTGTAAGAAACAAATCCATCAAGACGTTTCTTAACTGAAATATGAGTCCATAATAACATTTCCTCTAGCTTCCTCCTGTTGTCTCTCACATCAACATTAGTTTAGAGCTGGTTTGTCTTATAAACAGTGCTTGATCTGTGCAGATTTCTCTCCTGATTCAGACCAGAACACTTTTCACTGGAGGAATTGAGTTTTTACATGCTGTACCAATTTGTGATAAATCTTAGCCTCAGATGAAGTTCTGAAAGTGCCCGACTCAAGCGCTGGCATTTCTGCAGCATGGGAGAAACATCAAATGGCAAACGAAACAAAAGCGTAACAGAACCGTGCTATATTTGACTCTTTATCAGCTTGAAGTAATAACTGAACGCTGACGCAGAAGACCAGCAGTAACGCTTACTATACCATGGTGTGGCAGAAATAGACTAATGTCATTACATTATTAATTCAGGGTTTGTACAGCCTTTTGAGAAAGAAAATTAAGCACTTTTCAATGGCAAACAAATATTTTAAACAACTATTTCCACCACGTTAAAGCTCTAAAGAAGATCCAATTTAAATATTATTTTTAACGGGATGACCAAAATATACTTTGTGGTACACAAACATTATGTAAAATATTTTTTTTTATAAAAAATTACCACTATAACCAGCAGATGGCAGCAGAGGAGCACTTATTGTCTTAAGTCATCCTTTTCCACTTTTTGCTTTATATTTTTGAAATGATAAATCACTATTATAAAGAATCAAATAATCAGTCACAAACTTTAACAAAAGATTTCCTGAGTTTGTGACTAAATCACACATAAAGCAAGAGCACTCCTTTTATAATCACAGAAGTTGTTGGTCAGTTTCCTATAATGCTGTAGAACAATAATGGTACATTTAATAGTAGAATATGTTAATTTTCTATAGAAAACTTTTTTTTTTTTTGCTCGTTACTGTTAATAAAAGTCCATTTTGAATGCTTCCCAACTCATGCTCAGTGCTTTACTGCCACATGTGCATTACCAAGAGCTAAACGTGTAATATTACTAATTGCACTAGTACAGTGAATTCAGTGTAACTGTAGTTCTACTATGAGCCATGAGATGACAGTACAGCACTGTGTGTGTGTGTGTGAGAGAGAGAGAGATGCATGAAAGGCTTCTGAATGCCATGTGCTGCATATGTTTGTGTTTAATAATCATAAAGCGGGAAAGCATTAGTGATTGTTCTTTGAAGTGAGACATGAAAGACACTAAAGGTGGACAAAACTCTGATCTGAGACCGCTGAGCTACAGACAAACGCTTCTGAATGAGACTGTGTGCTGGCTGTGGATAGCAGCTCATATTGAATTATTGTTTGGGAGTCTTTTTAGTTTAATTGGCGCCATCTAGAGGCTCGTCCTCATAATCAGAGGAGTACAGGGTTGGATGTGTTTGTCAGAAAAGCTCAGGAGGATTCTCTAAACATCTGCTGATAAACACATGCAGAATCTGCTCAAATATTTGCTTTTCTGTTCCTTTATATCCCACAATCCTCTCCGACATGATTATGATGAAGAACAGAAAGAGAGAGAGAGAGATGAACCTGCAGAGGAACTTCTGAAATTCATCTGGACAGCAGCTGCAGGAAACACACACACTCTCTCTCACACACACACACACATTATATTTGTGAAAATAGATTTTACGGCTGTGACTCTTTGTTCTGTAGAAGTTTAGGTTTGTCAGTCTGTTTTAGAAAGACACTCATAGCTGTAACAAGCATTATTTTGCCCTTTAAATCCAGGGTTGTGTGCAAACTATCTGACCTTTCATCAAATCATGAGCCAAAAACTCAATCCAGGAAGATGTTGTAACTACTGCAAAGAGCATCTTTCATCTCTCTCTCTCTCTCTCTCTCTCTCTCTCTCTCTCTCTCTCTCTCTCTCTCTCTCTCTCTCTCTCTCAGTATGTATTACATACTGCAGAAATAGTAAGAGGAGAAGTATAGGATGAAATAAAACAAATTTAACCAAGATTTCCTGAAGCTGAAGCATTAGGTGTGAGCAAAGTCAGGGTCATGGGTTCGATTCCCAATAAATAAATAAGTCTCTGACAAATGCATAAATACAGATGGAAATAAGCAGACAAGTAGATTGTGTCCAGTCAGATGTAGATGTGTAATGTGTAACCTGTTTTCTGTGAATGAGCGATATAGCCCTGCAAGGAACCGTTTCCTCAATCCTGAGACGTAAATGCAAAATTGTGAGATATAAACTCAGAATTACAAGATAATCTCATAATTCTGACTTTTTTTCTCATAATTGTATGAAAAAAGTCTAAATTGTATGATATAATAATAATAATAATAGTGCTATCAAACAATTAATCGTGATTAATTGCATCCAAAATAAATGTTTTTGTTTACATAATATGTATACTGTGTATATTTATTACATATATTTAAATACAAACATATGCATGTATATATTTAATAAACATATGTTGTTTATATATTAAAAATATTTATATATATAATAAGAATATGAATTTATAAATCTATAAACATGTAAATATTTTCAAAATATATAGTTGTCAGTCCTCTGTCGTGTGTGTCGTGTTCCCACCTCGTGTTTCCATATTTGTCCTTGTTTAGTGTGATTATTAGTCTATT
The DNA here is from genome assembly GCF_936440315.1 of Barbus barbus. Taxonomy (NCBI): domain Eukaryota; kingdom Metazoa; phylum Chordata; class Actinopteri; order Cypriniformes; family Cyprinidae; genus Barbus; species Barbus barbus. The sequence continues at coordinate 28,306,703 of NC_136761.1, read as the reverse complement.
CAGTTCAGCTGTGTTTGATTATGTTCTGTGATTATCCTGTGTATTATTATTACATAAACAAAAACTTTTATTTTGGATGTGATTAATCAGCACTAAATAATATTAATAATAATAACACATTTTATTTGTAATGCGTAATTTTTATAAGTTTTTAATAAGGTTCTTAACACAATCCAAAGAAGCAGCATTCCTAATAAATGCAGGCAATGAGTTCCATAATTTAAGCACATATAATATATGAATTATGAAAAACAAAGTCTCAATTACCTGTTTTACAATTACCTTTATTTTTCACAATTACCATTTTTATGTTTTTGTTGTAGTATCGGAACAAAAACATTCCCATAGGTTTGCATCATAGAGTAATAAAATGATTTAGTAAAGTAACTGGAAATATTAGATTGATAATTATGGATAGAAATCCTTTAATCTAATTCTAAAGGGCTGTTTTTGGCCATTATTCATGTATTTTTAGTTCCAGTTAAATACTGGCACTATCCACGTGACATGGTAAAAAGACAGACTGTCTGATTTCAGAATAGGCCTAACTGAGTTTTGTGATTTCCTGGGCCACCCTGCAGGTAACACACACTCACACACACACACTCACACTCACACGCACACACACACACACACACCTGTCTGTCATGTGGGTGTCTCTCTGATGGGGGTGCAAGTTCTGCTTCAGTGAGTGTTTATGCTTTACTGATAACTGATGAACGTCTCACACACACACTCTCAGTGACTCCGTGTGTCTGCGTATCTCTCCTCCATCTCTTCTCCACATAGTTAGCCGTTATAAAGGCCTGGAGTCGTAGCGTGGTTCGGCGCGCTCATGCTGGCTCATTGTGTGTCTTCAGATGAGTGTCACTGATAGCTGAAGATGCAGTCGCAGGTGTTTCTGTGAATCTGATGCCCTCATGACTTCAGTGCTGGAGAATCCAAACAGAACCGTGACACAAAACCCGCCAACATCCCTCATGAACATCAGCACACACCTTTAATCACGCTCGTAATGAATAAAAGGATCATTCATAAAGATGCACCGCATACAGAACAATGGGCCTGATTCTGGATTTTAAAACACATTTCAAGTCCTGGAAAGTTTGTGAAGTTGTAGTAATTACGATATCAGATGTATACAAACGCAGTGTACCTTTCTACAAAAAGATCATTTCAAAATGATGATTGTGAATGAATATCAGGTGTTTTTATTCCATTTATGAAGGTTCTGTAAAGTGTATATTCTATCGTAACTGTAAACTTCTACCGTATTTTGTACAGTTTTATTGTTTATCTAGTTTTATTGTAAATTAAAACAAAAATGAATATCAACATATTTACCATCAATACATATGCTGCATTATAAAACCAGTTTATTTATTTTTTATTTTTTTATTTTTTTGGGGGGGGGGGGCACTTTTTATTACACAATTCTGACTTTTTTCTCTTTTACCTCAGAATTGCGATAAACTTCCATTTAAAAAAGAAATTGTGATTTTCTTTCTTGCAATCTTTCTTGCAAAGTTTACATTGTGATGTTTTACCTCACAATTTTGACTTTTCAAATGCAGAACTGTGAGATATAAACTCAGAAAAAAGTCTGAAATGTCAAATTGTGTCAGAGAAAAGGTTTTTATTGTAATGTTGTTGTTTTTTCCTGTGTTTGAAACAGGCTTCCATATGAAGACAAGAAAATTATCATTTTTGTGTGAACTATCCATATCATTAACTAATTAACATAATATTATACCTATTGTGTGTGTGTGTGAGTGTGAGTGTGAGTGTGTGTGTGTGTGCATGCATGTGTGTGTGATGCCATCTGCGGCTGGGAATCGCTGCTCTGGTATGTGTGACTAAAGAAAGCTGCATATTTCTGCCAGCTGTACCGTTCTCCCAGAATCCTCTGCTGGATCGAGTCCACGCTGTGAAACAGCCAGAGAACGTCTGAGATCCAGAGCTGGAGAAAACAGATCGTCAGATGCACACAGAGACACGTTTGACCTTTTATAATCACATTCACCGAGTCATTTCTCTACGGCTTTATGTTGAACATGCTGAAAACACAAAACGTCCAGCGATCTTACTACTTACTTAAATCTTTTATTTCTTTATTTTCTTGTATTCACTATTGTGGTCCATCAGTCACGTGTGTTTTTCATTTTAAAGGGCATGTCGATTAAAGCATCTGCTGAATATATCAGTGTAAATGTAAAACGTCTGTATATTTGAAAGAGCGTGTGTGTGTGTGTGTGTGAGTGTGTGTTATTAAACTCTTTGATCTTTGACTTTAGCACTGATAATAGGAAAGAAGAAAGGGTGTAATCCTATAAAAGCGGTGACCACACACTCATTGTATGTGTGTGTGTGTGTGTGTGTGTGTGTGTGTGTGTGTGAGCGTCAGTGAGTGAGAGCCACAGCTGTGAGCCATGCTGCTATACACACACACACACACACACACACATATACAGACAGACAGAGGAAAGCCCCTGCTCTGTTGTGTTTCTCTCTGTTCTCTCACCTGAGAGTCGTTCTGCTTCCTCTTATAATTAAAGGCTGTCTCTGGAGCTCCTTTAAGCTCCCGAGTTAAACCCTAACCGTATAAAACCAGCAGCTCGCTCTGAATCACTGCTGGAGATTCCCTGCACTGCACAGATGATTGTTTCCACTACAAATATACAAACATCTGCTTGTGTTCTGCTCGTTTTGACCCAGAGAGGATTTTATTCTCCTGTAAATGCTAGTTAACATGATCAACTTCACAAAAAATGTTGTGCATTTTTGTGTTTTTTCCCCCATCTTGTTACACTTGTGGTGTTTCCAGTCAAAAATGACTGGCCTTCAAAAAAAATGCTTATAAATGACTTATGATATATTGTTAACAATTATTGGATTCAGTCTTGTTTTCTTTGAATTAGTTCAGGTTTTGTGTTTCTTTTTGGAGCTGACTGAACGTAGACCTCATTGATTTGAGCTCATGCACCTCCGTTTTTGCTTGAACATTACCAAAATTATCCACAAATAATGCTTTTTCATTCAAAAACTGAGGCCTACCATCAATCAGTTCTAAAAGAAATAAAAAAATCTCTACAAATTGAAAGAAAACAAGAAGACGATTAGATTGAATGCAAGATTTGGTGATTATATCACATAATGAGAGATTTACAAGCAGTTTTTTGTATGCTGGTCATTTTTGACAGTAAACACCAATTTAGGTATAAGATTTTCACAGATCAAGATCAAATCAAGATACATTCACTTGCAAAAGATCTAGATCTATTCCACACAAGGAACAATCTAGATTTTGTGTTTTGTTGCACGGTAATATTGTAATATTGTAATATTCCCTTGGACCGGATCCACATGATATCAGAAATCCTGACAGAAAACAGAACGAATATGAGAGGATTCTTACGCTTTAAGACAGTGGTTCTCAATGGAAAGGCCTCAAGATGACTTAAAAAGCTCTAAAAGTAGACAAAACAAGCTTCAAAATAAGATGAAACAACTAAAAATGAAAATATTTCTTATGTTTATACTAAATATTTACTACATTTAATTTGCTCCCAAACTTCTGGAATTCAGCAATTTCATTATTTTATTTGAATTAAAATGATTTCAGATACTTATTTTAATCTACAGACACTTTTTTGTCAATTAAAAAGGGGGGTATATTTTGAATATTGTTATGGTCAAAATGACTGAGATTCATTGCATTAATAGCCTCAGACACTCATAAAACATCTAGAATGGCATGAAATATTGGTTGTTTAAGCGTGTATTTCACCTGTGGCTGATGAGTGAGTGTGTTCAGACGTGTGTGATCTGTAACTGGACTGTATTGTCCGGCTGAAGCTGCTGATGGACACAGAGCTGAAGCGTCTGCAGCTGGACGCAGGTTATTTCAGCTGCGCTTCCAGAATATGCAGCCTTTTCCAGCTCACCGCCGCTCATTAGACCCAAACCAAACTGTGAACGCTCACGGGGATCTCTCTCTGTGTGTGTGTGTGTGTGTGTGCGTGTGTGTGTGTGTGTGTGTGTGTGTGTGTGTGTGTGTGTGTGTGTGTGTGTGTGTGTGTGGTTTCTGTCCTGATTTTTCCACTGTTCAAAATTTTAATATTATACTGAAATACAGTATAAATATATACTGAAATATTTTTCAGTATTTTTGAAAGACATCTCTTCGGCTCAACAAGGCTGCATTTATTTGATTAAAAATACTGTAAATATAATTGTAATGTAAAATATCAGTTTTCTATGTGAATATGTGTTAAAGTGTAATGTATTTCTGTGATGCGCAGCTGTATTTTCAGCATCATTACTCCAGTCTTCAGCGTCACATGATCTTCAGAAATCATTATAATATACTGATTTACTGCTCAACAAACATTTCTGATTATTATCAATGTTGAACACAGTTGTGCTGCTCAATATTTCTGTGGAAACCGTGATACATTTTATTTTTCAGGATTCACAGATGAACAGAAAGTTCAAAAGAACAGC